>NC_064614.1:760755705-761025500 GCF_023898315.1 Schistocerca nitens | reverse complement strand
GAGCTCAACATTACAATCAGAGTTTATTGTATTTATAGAATACAAGAACCTATGGCTTTATTATTTAAATCTTCAGTTCATCTCCTCCTATTTCAAGAACTTCTTCCCCAGTCTAAGAGGATCCACAAGTGGCAGTGTTCCTTTCACAAATTATTTTTTTTAATTAGTGCTCAGTGGGCAGATAGTGAACACCTGATTATATTACACTGAAGATCTAAACAAACTGGTATATTGCTAGAGAGAATTGACACCGTGAATCCTGCAGGGATGTCCTTAAATCCATGAAAATATGAGGGGGTGGAGATGTCTTCTGAACAGAACATTACAAGGTATCCCAGATATGCTCAATAATGTTTGTGTCTGGGGAGTTAGGTGGCCAGCAGAAGTGTTTTAAACTCTGAAAGTTATTCCTGGAGCCACTCTGTAGTAATTCTATATGTGTGGCATGTCACATTGTCCTGCTGGAATTGCCAAAGTCTGTTGGAATGCACAATGGGCATGAATGGATGTAGATGATCAAACAGGATGCTTATGTATGTGTCACCTATCAGAGTCTTATCTAGATGTATCAGGGGTCCCATATCACTCCACGTGCACACCCTCCACTTCATTAGAGCCTCCACCAACTAGACATGTAGGGTCCATGGATTGATGAGGTTGTCTCCACACCCATACACATCCATCTGTCCCCTCAATACAATTGGAAACAGGACTTGTCCAACCAGGCAACACATTTGCAGTCATCAACAGCCCACTTTCTATGTTGATGGGCCCAGGCGAGGTGTAAAGTTTTGTGTAGTGCAGTCATCAAGGGCCTTCGGCTCCAAAAGCCCACATCAATGATGTTTTGTTAAAGGTTCACATGCTCACACTTTTTGATGGCCAAGCATTGAAATCTGTAGCAGTTTGTGGAACGGTTGCACTTCTGTCGCGTTGAATGATTCTCTTCAGTCGTCATTGGTCCTGTTCATGCAGGATCTTTTTCCAGCCACAGTAATGTCCAAGATTTCATGTTTTACCGGATTCCTGATATTCACGGTACACTTGTGAAATGATTGTATGAGAAAAATCCCCACTTCATCGCTACCTTTGAGATGCTGTGTCCATTGCTCGTGCGCTAACTGTAACACCATGTCCAAACTCACTTTTATCTTCATAACCTGTCATTGTAGCTGCAGTTAACTGACCTAACAACTGTTTCAGACACTTCTTGTATTATATTAGAGTTGCCGACTGCAGCACCATATTCTACCTGTTTACATATCTCTGTATTTGAATACACAGTTTCTTTGTCACTTCAGTGTATAATGTTTAGATAATATTTGTTTGACATCCTGTAAATTTTCTGGTTGAATAGGTAGTCCACACAGCAATTCATCTGGGGGCCCACGCAAGAATCCTTTTCCTTTTTTGATAGTTGATTGCTACACTGAAATGTCAGATACGTACTATACTACTACTCTTACTACAACAGATGACCTTTTTTTGATATGGTTACAATTACATTTTCACTGCTCCCATGAGAAACTAGTAATTGTGGGAAAATGAAACTTTGTGGAAATATTTGCTGATTGCATGCCATGTTTACATTCCAGGTTACAAATGTTACTCAATGTGCCAACCATCTGCTCCCACAACAGCCTGGAACCTCACTAGAGGTACTATTTCATAATTTTTCACAGCACTTTTCAAATGTGCACCACAGAATGCCTTGTTTTTACGGCAGCTCGTGCACTGCTTGAAGACTGCACATGGCAATTAAAATTCTCAGCCATGACAACACTGACTTCAATAATTTGTGGCCCAATTGGCCATGAGCCTCTTGCAGGAGCAATTTCCAAATTCCCAGTTAATCTGAGCTCCCAAATCTTACTATCCAGCTCTGGTGCAATAGGACGACTTATCTGGATCTTCTTAATGCACTAATACACTCGAAAAAACAGCAGCTTTATTGCTGCTATTTTGATAAAAAGCTTTACAAGCAAAGCCTGTTCATTTTATCCAGAAAATTTTGACCGACTGTAACTGTAATGCAAACTGATGCTTTCATTTCAACCCTATGTCGCCATACCAGTACTAGTGCCTGAAGGAAAGTCATGACACCAACACAACTAGTAATGCAAATCCTGCAGCACACAGTCTGGTCATTACTGGTATGAAATTTGGTACCCATACAGTAAATAGTTTTATAAGTACATTGGCTCAAGTAGTGAAAGTTTAATTGTAACAACTGTTTAGATAGTTTGCACTCAGATTTTAAAGTGCCAAAATTGATGGAGATTTCAGTGTTGCATTAGCGAACCTCTTATGGTCTCTTATTTTACATACATCACTTCCTAACTTGTTGGCAGCGCCTTTATGTGAATGAAGTTTAAAGTACTCTTCTGGACAAACAATGACTTCTTTGTTGTGTAGAGCTCCTGCATACATCGCAACATGTAAGTTCACGGGAGCTTCATTGCACAACCAAAAGCAGATCATTCCAAGTAGTGCAGATTTTTCTTTTTGTCTTTAACAAGTAGGGTGAAACAGTTCAATGTAATTGATGATATCTTCAAATTTAAAAGTGATCAGACACGTGTGCGTTGAGGATGAAATTTTGTTTGATTTTTTTGGTGACCTGTTGAAAACCAAATAAAGACTGTCATAGTTTCCTTGTTCTGAGGGGCCTTCGAGTCACCATTACCTCCTGTAAAATTGTAAGCATAGAACTGGCTACTGTAATACGCTGCTTGGTCAGGAAGTTTTCGTAGTCTGACAGGATGATTTCTGAGAATAGGATCCTCCTCATAAAGTACACATTCCACAATTGTTTGAGTATGGCAAATATTCACAAACTTTCAAACAGCACAAATTCTTATCATGATTTTTTTTTTTTTTTTTTTTTTTTTTTTTTTGGGTTTAAGGGCGCTCAACTACTGAAGTCATTAGCGCCCAGTCACAATTGTTAGAGCACATAGAATCTAGTAAAACTCAAGGGGGGGGGGGGACACCAGAAAGTTCTTACAAAGATGCAGATAAAATAAGTGAAAGAGTTAGATGTCTTTGGACAAGCCAGTCAAAGTAATCAAACTAAGAACACGAGCAGCTGCTCGAGTGTCATCAGCTAAAATATCCTGTAAAGTAGATGGCAGAGACAGGACAACACGAGATTGACTAAAACGGGGACACGACAATAAAACATGGCGCACTGTTAATGCATGACCACAAGGGCACTGCGGGGCTGGGTCACCGGAGAGCAGGTAGCGGTGGCTAAACCGGCAATGCCCAATCCGCAACCTAGTCAGAAGGACCTCTTCTTGCCGAGATGGTCGGGAGGAGGTTGTCCAAGCAGTTGGGAGCGGTTTTACTGCCCGGAGCTTGTTTCCTTGAAGTGATGACCAAGTATCCCACCACAACGACACAAGCCTCTGACAAACAATGCCACTAACGTCAGATGACGGGACACAATGGGAGGCTGGCCGAGGCAGGAGGACTGCAGCCTTGGCTGCAGCATCAGCAGCCTCATTCCCAGTTGGACGCAACTTGGTTTCCTGGAGACCAAGGACAAGCGGACAGTGCAGGCGGAGGAGCAGTTGTAATTCCTCCCAATTAGATCGAATACCTCTTATGTTCCAATGTAACAAAGCCATCGCTAGTCAGAAAAAAGAGGGAACGAAACGAGTGAAGAGCTGGTCACCTCGACGGCCACGGAGGGCCAGGTGTCGAGGGAACAACGCTACAACCGGCGGGAGGCGGATCCTGTTCCATCGAGTCGTCGCCAGCGGCGCCCGCTGTCCCGGGTTGCGTAGGAGGGGCAGCATCATTCGCCGACGAGAGGCCAGCTGAGCGCCTGGCAGCAGAGCGTCCCGGCGAAACTGAGGACAGCCGGGAGCAGCGACTCATGGATGGAGTGTCAGACGAAACGCGCCGGGGTATAGAGGGGGATAAAGACTACTTCTTGGAGGCCTTCTTGGAAGTCCGATGAGGCACAGGGATGGTGGGCTGGACCCGAAGGAGGTCCTCACGTGGGGGGTCCGTTTTGGAATGCCGGACCTCGGAAGCCGGGGTCCGGAACGTTTCCCCGATGGACGTCTGAGAAGAGGATCGCTTCTCAGGCGGCAGAGGGGGAGGAGGAGGAAGGGTGGCCCCTGGGGCAGAGGGGGGCAGGGGCCACGAGGGAGGAGGATTTGGAAGGGAGGGATTTGGGAGGCGGAGGCATAGACCCTGGATGGGGTGAGGAGGTGGATGGGGGGACAGGATAGGGGTGAGGATACTGTGGAAGGAGTGGACACGACTGAGGCAAACGAAGTTGTCAACGTCACGGGATGGAGGCGGTCATACTTCTTCCTGGCCTCAGAATAAGAGAGGCGATCCAAAGCTTTTAATTCTTGAATCTTCTTCTCCATCTGATACGCGGGGCAGTATAAAGATCTAGGCGAGTGGATACCAGGACAATTGACACACCAAGGTGGTGGGGTGCATGTATGTTCCTCACGAAGAGGACATCCACAATTGCCACAAAGGGGCTCAGCCTCACACCGTGACGACATGTGCCCAAAGCGCAAACACCGAAAGCAGCGCATAGGAGGCGGGACATAAGGTCGCACATCGCACCGGTAGCACATCACCTTTACCTTCTCCGGGAGAACGTCCCCCTCGAAGGCGAGGATAAAGGCCCCGGTGTCGATGCGACGGTCTTTGGGGCCGCACTGGACTCGCCGGACAAAATGCACGCCTTGGCGCTCCAGGTTGGCCCTGAACTCCTCGTCAGATTGCAGCAGGAGGTCCCGATGAAAAATAACCCCCTGCGTCCTATTCAGTGCCAGATGCGGGACAATGGACACTGGGATGTCCCCTAGTCGGTCACACGCCTGGAGCGCCGCCGACTGAGTGGCGGAGGTGGTCTTTATAAGAACGGACCCCGAACGCATTTTACTGAGAGCCTCGATTTCCCCGAAGATGTCATTGATGTGCTGGACAAAGGACATGGGCTTGGAGGTGCCGAACGTCCCCCCATCGGTCCGAGAACAGACTAAATAGCGGGGGAAGTACTTCGCCCCAAGCTGGCGGGCCTGTCCTTCCTCCCAAGGAGTGGCCAAGGGGGAAAGGGCAGGAGAACCAGAACCAGAACCAGAGACAGTACCTTTCTTTTTAAAAGACTCAGCCGCAGAGCGACCCGATACATGTTGACGTTTCATCTGCGAAACGTTCGCCCCGATACCACCCACTCCGACCAGGGGTCTCCCCATGGGCGCCACCCAGCCTCACCTGGCAGGATGACCGTTGCCGGGAGTCCTGATGCCCCAAGGAGACGGACATCTACTCCTTGGCTGACGTGGGGAGGGTGCAGCTCAGGTATCGGCAGTACGATCCCTGTGTTGTCAGGGGGCTACAACCTAGAGGGTACATGACGACCCCACCACAACAGGCTGGCTACCGTGCTGGATTTCTGGTGCCATGGGAAGACCATCATGATCGTAGGTGCAGATGGGGACGCACTATGGGCGTAACTTGTGCAACGCATCAGGCGTTTACGCCCAATTTGAGGAATAGTGGGTGTGGTTACAACGCCGTTACAATGCTGAGTGCCAAGGTCTTAGTGCACTGAGGACCAGTGAGACACCACGTAAGGCGTCCTTCCCCAAAAGGCACGTACTTCTGTAGAATTTTGAAAAATGGAGGTCAAACCCCAAGGGGACCATCACATGGAAGGCCGAAATGGTTGAAACTCCTTTTAGTCGCCTCTTACGACAGGCAGGAATACCTCGGGCCTATTCTTACCCCGGACCCGCAGGGGGGGGGTCATGAACTTGATGCTGATGGATAATGAGAATTACAGAACCATCATCTTTCAAATCAAATAAGGTTGCATGGTGATGAGGCAATTTTTGGAAACAACATTGACTTGTAGGTTTTAGAAGTGATAGGATAGTGGATAGAATGTTGTTTGTAACAGTCAGATATTTCACACTTAAAATGAAGGAGAGAGATGATAGTCTGGGAAAAGAGTAGCTGGTTAAGACTGTTTTTGGAACTTGGCACTTCATAAGCACTTTTCTCTATCTCTGAAAATTATTCTACATAAATCATACCATAGTGTGTGAAAATAAAGGATGAAAGTAATGATCATGTTCCTAGATGCATTCCATGATCCACCTCTAGCCATATGACAGCACATCCAGAATTGTTGAATATGACCATTTTGGTGGTCCAGTTGTTAGAGCATGGAGACACAAAGCTGCATGGATGCATGGACCACCGTACGCTCACCAGTCAACGCTGTTGTGACACTGTACTCTTCCCCCCCCCCCCCCCCCCCCCCCCCGTCCATCCTTTCAGAGGTGCATTCAGCCTCAACTTCATTGAAATGCATGACAATGCATGACATCGAAGAGCTGGGATGTGAAGATATTTTGTGAATGGACAGGCTTGCCCATTTTTTCCCCAACTTAAATCCCATTGAGTATGTGCAAGTTGCGTTGGGAAGAAGTGTTGCAGTACACCACAGGCACCAAGGACCATCCAGCAGTTTTCAACTGTGCTGGTGGAGGAATGGAAAGCCCTACCGCAAAGGTTACTTAACTTGTGGCCATCGTATGTGCACATTGCAGAGCATGCATTACCATCTGGGTTGGTCACACACCTTATTAAAAATCCTATGGTCTGGCTACAATTCCCTGCCAGGTCGGAGATTTTCTCTGGTTGGGGTGAGGTAGCTGTGTTGTCCGTACATTTGTACTGTCAGAAATGACACGTCACTGTTCAGATGGCTGTATACACACTTCCTAAAAACCAATTGAACAGATATGTCCTACCTCCAGTAACATCCAGGGACCACCAGAAATCATGGAGATTACAGTGTAATTATTGTCTTAATGGAAGAGTCATTTCTGTTCATTTCATTGCATGTTTCTTTCAGGTGCCTTCTATTTATATTGTAGCAATTCTGTCTACATATGATCCAAGTTTCATCGAGCTATGTTACTTTGTACTGGTACATTATGCGAAAGTTACTTTTGTCCTTAAGTTTTGCACACCAGTGTATGAATAACCTTATGAGCTTAGCACTACATATAGAATGTACAACTGAACTTTTGACAACTATGACTTTACAATTGCCAGGAGTTTCGGATTCACAATGTGAGAGACCACCATATTTCCGTATCACTGGCTGTGCTCATCCAGTAGAGCACACTTTGTTAAGAGCTTACTGAACTGAATGAACAGTGAGATCAAAATGAATTATTTCAGGGAAATGTGCTTACATTCTAGTACAGAGCACTATTATAACCCGTCTTAATGCACAACTTGCATCAAGTGATTTCAAACAAAAACATTAATAAAATTTCATCATTTACGTAACTCATGTAAGCTTTTAAATCTTTCAAAAGAATGAAATAATAGGTTCATATCAACAGCCAGGTCTGCTAGGATAAATGTTCTTGAGACACTTATCATTCACCTCAGGAACACTTTGTACCAAGCAGTTATCAGACAACCAAAAAATATATAAATAAATGAATAAATAAATAAATAGCCCTTTGCTTGCTAAGTAAGTTGCACTTCAGTGTAAGGTTGCTGAGATGCTCAGTTGGCAATAGTGTAACATCTGCAAATGTGTACAAGCATGATCACTACAATTTAGAATGGTGGTCTAAGGAAGTGATTATTGGGGTGTATGAAAAATACACACATGTAAAGAGTGAAATCATGGACAGCTCTCAAAGTGAAGTGAGTAAGGCTTTATGTACAATATGCACACAGGACATTGTATGTATATCAGTTAAGAATCATGAAGGTGATAGAGTGGTGTAAAAAGAAAATGAGAGAGAGAGATATAGAGATAGATAGAGAGAGATAGAGAGAGAGAGAGAGAGAGAGATATGGGGGGAGGGGGGGGAGGGGAGGTGGAACAGGCGCACCAGGTACAAGCAATTCTACATTAGACACTTCATTAGAATGTGAAAAATCTTATTTAGAAGGTCACAGGCAGAAATGAGTAAGTAATGATTGAACTATGCATGGTGCAGTGTATATTTTAATATAACAGCAAATTTTAAAGTTCAAACACAATGCTTTGTAATAAATACAAACCTAACTTCCTCCAGAGTTGAAATTTCTTCTTGTATGGATTTCAAGTCCTTTTCTTTCATCTGTAAGGTTTCTAGCTGTTCGTGGAGCTGGACATTTTCCTATAAAAGTATCAGAAACTGTACTTACACTGACCTAATACACACACATCAAACTTTAAAAAAATTGAAACAGTTATTTTACCAATGTTTCATTATAAACAAGTTTTTTCAACATCAGGTGCATTGATCAATATTTATTTCCAGGTTCAGATATACCTGTAGCACAACAGACAGCTGTTCTTCAAGTTCCTTTGCTCTGACCTGCTCCTTCACCTTCGCAGTCCTCAAATCTTGTAGCTGACTCAACAGCTGAACTACCTCTTCGGTTGATGCATCTTTTGTTTTGGTTTCTCCTCCTGGTGAATGCTGTTTGGGAACAAATGACAGTACTCTCATTATCCTGCTATTTAAGCACAACCGTTAACAAAAATCAGACATTTTCTGAAAAATGGAAACTATTTTAGTGAATTATTATATAGATGCAAGGTCATGATTAAAGCAAACATGCACCTGCTAATTATGTGTAAAATGAATTTTGCTATTTATAACAAGAACTGAACACTTCTAAAAAGAAATCCATCACAAACATGAAGTGCAATGATATGATATAATGATATTCTTGTATATTAAATGATGTGAACTGCATTTTAAGCCTACTAGGTCAGGGTATATATACATGCAGACACTTTTTCCAGGATGAAAATACATTCTCCTTGCTAAGGCAATGTACGTCCCCCCCAGAAATATAAAACTTATCAATCCTCTGAACAGTAAGTTTTTCACACACTAGCTTATAACTTCCTGGCAAAAAAAAAAAAAATCTTTGATGCACACAATGTATACACTGAATGTTTTTGTATTAAGAAAGTATAAATACAAATTCCACCAAGCACAGCACAGCAATGACCAATGCACTGAAATCAAGATTGACAGACAGAAGTGCATCTCACAGCGCATCATAGCTCATGTCACGTGATCTTGCCAGTCAATGATGGCAGGCATTTAGAGCATACAATGTGTGATGTAGTCAGTCAACAGCAGCATCACTGTTAAATATCCGGAACACATGTAGGAAATGTTAGTGAGTTAATATGCATACAGTAAAGCTACAAGGAAAGCTTGGCTTTCACATATAATATTAGACTTTTTTAGCACATGTTACCGTTTAAGATGTATTAAACACAAATTTGCTACAAAAATTTTAAATAGTAGCATAAATGGCTGGTCTTCTGTGCCCAAAATTTTTCTAAGCAGCTTGTCCTCGAAGTGTTAATTTTTGAAGGAGAGTAAAATGCTTCATGGTGTAAGAAATTCATTGCACTTTCTCCCATGTAATGTAATTCATTTTGCCTAACAGCAAATTCTCTTTGAAAGTAGTGCTTCTAAAACTACCATTCGCAAAAGTTTCCCGCCACCTGTTAAGCAATGTACACAGTTCCGATGTCACGTTCATTGACAGCAATTTGTGTTAGAAAGTATTTCATTTGTCCTAAAGCCTTTGATCCATTTTGCTGTCAGCTGCCGCTTGTGTATGCACTGTGTTTTGTTGTTTACAATGGTGCATTTTCTTTGCAACTGAAGTCTTATTTTTGTGTACTACAAATGTGGGGTTTTTCCCAGCTGTAAAAATTCCCATGTTTTGCCCAGATTTCCCTAGGCATGTACACCACGTAGCCGATTCATTAAGTGTTTTGTATGGTCACCCTGAATTTTAATATTTTAGTTACTACATATGGCTGAAGTGACTCCACATACACAAACTCAGAAGACAAATAGTAAACATTTAACCACGAACCTGGGAAGTAGGTGATTTACTATTAGCCACATCTGTGGGCTTGACTGCCGCACTACCACTAACAAGTGTTTCAGCTGGTTTCCCATTCTGCTGTAGCAGCTGTTCTTGCCTCTTCCTCTGTGCTGTTACCTCATCCAGGGTCCGTTGAAGCTCCTCACATTTTGCATCTAGTGCTTCAATTTGGGCACAGAGGCTGAAATATGGAACATTCATAATTAATGACATTTTTTGGCTTAATATCAAAGAATACAGTTCAAGTAATACTTATGAAGTTGCAACCTTAAAAAGGGAACACACAGCAATCATGTGAGTCATCCAGTTGCAGAACTCATTTTGTTGAAATAAGTGAAATTTTCAGAAATCATAAAAACTGTCCTTAACAGTGGAAAGACATGGAGATGCATTTCTTTGAAAAAGATGGTGAACTGTGTTCTCTATCTTATCACAAAATTATGGATTAAAATTTTTCCAACAGTTTTGTTACTGAAACAAGTTCATGCAACTAATTTTCAACAGCTTAACATACATAGAAAATTTTACAAAGTATTTGTCTATTATGAGAGAAAACAAGTTTAATGCTGTATTTCTATTCACACATGCCATATTGAACAACATTTAGTACATTTCAAATGGAAGAATGTGTAAACTGCATGATTATTTTGCTCTGAAACTAGGTTTCCTTTGTAAGCTTCCTCTTATTTTAACAATTCAAACTGAAAATTCTAATTATTTGCAACACTGCAAACTGTATTTTATTCACCACCATTTATGGCTAAGTCAAAATTCTCAACAAGATATACCAAATTAAACAGTTAGTCAATAGGATCTCTTGCTAAACATTTTCATTGGAGTTTTAATGGCATGAAGACTTGCTTTCATCCAGTTTTTCTCGAGATGTTTGATGATAAACCGTTTTTTGGAGTCTTCAAGTTTCAAAGTTATTCCCTCCCACATAGGTGCTGGTGATGATATTGTAGCTAAGTGTTCATCTTTTTGAGTATGCTTTTGCCTTCCATATACCCACAGTTTTAGTTAACTTTGCCTCTCAATGTACATTCACAGGGTGTAATTTTTGCATAGCAGACCACTTGAACGAAATGTATTATGCACCTTAAATTAGCTTACAGTAAACAAGTAAAGAATTGATTGCATTATGATTCAGTTAATCTCATATTTGTCTTTGAGCTCTTTGAAGAGCAGGCACTTTTGCCTTGAGTTTCTTCTTCTTCTTCTTCTTCTTCTTCTTCGAAGTGGCCCTCTTAGTTACTCTATTCTGTGCAAGTCTGTTCTACGGATGTGATTTTAAATTAATATGGTCAAAGGTCAACATTTCACTTATTGGCTGTTGATATACTTTCCGGGATGTGAGGTCGTGGTCCAAGAACTTTTCTGCTCCTTACGTTGTCAGTCGGCAAGACTCAGCGGAGCAGCGCCTCTGAGGAAGTCCAGCGCAGTCCTGGACGAAACTTAAGGAGCAGAAAAGTTCTTGGACCATGACCTCACATCCCGGAAAGTATATCAACAGCCATGTCACCCGGTCGTGAAAGCCTTCATTCTACAATTTCACTTATTGCTCAAATTGCACAAGGTTACGTAATATTTGAGAAGGGTATCTATGTCCATCCCTCAAATAGTTGAATATTTCTTTAAGTTGAAAGACATATTGTCTACAAGAAAATTCTCAACTTCTAGGACTGACGGGCTCCGAGTGCTTTCATAGCAGCATAGAATTTAATCCATTGTTGCGAGTTGAAATAATGAGCAAGAGGTAAATGGTCCTATATACTCATAGTGGAGGTGTTCAATGTGTGTCAATGCCTCGAGTAACTAATCACAATATTTCTCCTTTCATGACCACACGATGGTTCAATAATTCCAGAAAGAATCAATTTTCTGAATGTTTGTCACCTCTCAATTACATTGGCTACTATCTCCAAACCTTCTACAGGCATCTTTATTAAGAAGGTGTAGTATGCGAGGATACATAATATACACAGTTTGTAAGGTTTTACTGCTGATTAAAACTGTCACACTGTTAAACACCTCATCTTCAATCATGATACTTTAATAAAGAGTAAGGAACAAGCAAGTAAAGGTGTATGCTTTCCGTACCAGTGAGACTTTATTCAAATAACATATTGAGGCATAAAGTAATCCAGATACTGTCAGCTTCTCTAAAGAAGCTAAGCGGAGAGATCAAATTAGAATATAGAATCTTTCCCCACAACAACCATGTTCCATGTTACAGTGCAGCTAAAACTATCCTTTCCTGATAGGCCTAGAAATCAAAACTTTCTTTGTCCACCAGATATAGCCATCATACAATTACTTTCTTATAGAAAAGACATAATTATCAGTCTCTAGAAATGATTTTATCCGCTTGTGAAACTTTCCAGAAGAACAATATCACACAAACATTAGTTACTAACTGGAACTGGGGACCCCTACCAATGTAAACAAAAATTGGGAACTTCACATTTATCATTCTTCCCACAGATTATAAGATAGCCCAGATTTTGGCTCCAGGCTCAGGTTCGCGTTCACCTTGACCTCAGCTCGCTCCCAAAGGAGGTTACCCCCGGTTCAGTCTACCACTCCCGTTTTGTCGAACTTCGTTCGAAGTTCATTAATATGACCTTCATTTATACAGATGGCTCTAACACCAATGACGGGGTCGGGTGTTCTTTTATTGTCGGGGCACAAAGTTTCAAATACCGGCTCCATGGCCATTGTTCAGTCTTCACAGCTGAGCTCTTTGCCCTCTACCAGGCTGTTCTTTACATCTGCCGCCACAGACATTCTGCATATGTCATCTGCTCCGATTCCCTGAGCGCCATCAAGAGCCTCAGTGATCCGTACCCAGTTCACCCTTTCGTGCACCGGATCCAACACTCTCTTCAGCAGCTGGTGGCCGTCGGTTCTCCGGTTAGCTTTATGTGGGTTCCTGGCCATGTCGGTATCCCTGGGAACGAGGCTGCAGATGCCGCGGCCAGGGCTGCGGTCCTCCAGCCTCGGACAGCTTCTTGTTGTGTCCCTTCGTCAGATTGTAGCAGGGTCATTTGTCGGCGCATTTTATCGCTGTGGCATGCCGATTGGGCTGCACTTACAGACAACAAGCTTCGGGCCTTGAAACCTCTTCCCACGGCTTGGACGTCGTCCTCACGCCCTTTTCGGCGGGAGGAGGTAGTTTTGGCCCGGTTACGAATTGGGCACTGCCGGTTCAGCCATCGCCATCTGCTGACGGCTACGCCGGCGCCGTTCTGCCCATGTGGGCAATTGCTGACGGTCCGCCACATTTTAACGTCCTGTCCGGATTTTAACACACTGCGTCTTGATCTTGGCCTGCCATGTACTCTAGATGCCATTTTAGTGGATGACCCACGAGCAGCTGCTCGCGTTCTTCATTTTATCAACTTGACAACCCTCTCTAAGGACATTTGATTATGCTGTTTTTTTTTTTTTTTTTAATCCTATGCCTGTCAGTCTGTCTTTTATCGTGTTTTCCATTTTGTTGCTGTTTTAAACTTGTGACTCGCGGTGCGTTCCTAACGTAGTAAAACTGAATTTTTTTAACTAGATGGCAAGATGGAATGGTCATTGTAAAGCTTAGCAAGTAGTAGTGTATAGTAATCATGTGCATATTAATACAGATACCTTCTAATTCACTTGCTTAAATTAAGATGGCAGAAGCATGATTACTGTTGAGCAGTTTATTAATGATAATAAATAGGAAACATTTCCTTTTGTTCTGCAAAATTATATTTATTTGGTCACACACTGGCATTTGGCTTCTTAAAATAAAACTTTTCACCCAGTTATATACCAGCATCTTCTGATGTTGCTAGCTTCTTTATAAAGGTTCCTACTGCTAA
This sequence comes from Schistocerca nitens, assembly GCF_023898315.1. NCBI lineage: Eukaryota > Metazoa > Arthropoda > Insecta > Orthoptera > Acrididae > Schistocerca > Schistocerca nitens. Next base: position 761,011,719 of record NC_064614.1, on the reverse strand, counting down.
GTATGTGAATGTATTAGCAGATTTTTGCAAAAACCCACAGTAAATCTTTTGCAATTACATGGCAATCATTGCTGCACAAACATGTGTAAAACAGAATAATTTCTCATTTCAGAATACTACTTATAGGTAGTCATTGGTCTAGCTACACTGCTTGAAACATTCATGGACAATTTTGAATAAAATTTCTTACTGAAGTAACTATTGAATTGCAAAATAAAGTATTGGTTCATATATGTGGACTAAGTGCTGTGTTTATTGACTGATACCAGTACAGAAATCCCTGCAAGTTCCCTGCTGCCTCACAGACACAAACATGCAGCTTTCCATTTGATGGAGCTTATCTATTCCATTATCTGACTTTGCCTACACTACAGAACTACAGACCTTCAAGCGTATCACTTCCAGTAATGTCTACAGCTCTGCAACAACTGATAGTACACTACGAAAAAAAAGAAGACGCATAAAATTACTCCAGTTCCGTATGCTGGCCAAAAGGAACCAGTCCGTAATTACAAAAACTGATGCCTCATACCACATACTGGAAAAATTTCAGATAACCTCACAAAAAATTTACAGCCGTGCACTACATTACTGCATTTTATAATACCAACAGTATGTCACATCATTTTATTCAATAATAAAGATGAACTGTGACCCCTGGCACTAAATTGTGTGTATAAAATAACACGCAACCTATATGAAAAAGTAAATACTGTTCAGTCTCTCAGAGATTTGCATATTATGTTACTTGAATATGAGAGAAGCTGGAGATCAAGAATGAGAAAGATCCAACCTCTGCTGATCGCTGTTCAACAGAAAACCACTCATTATCTAGAATGTTAAGTTTTACATTCTGTAGAGAAAATAAAAACGTTGAATCTACAGGAAATCTATACACACAGAATTCCAGCTTCGTATTTAATGACCTCACCTCCCCCCTAATTAAAATTAAGTTTTAATTACACATGCTAGATCAAAATTTTAAATTCAGCTCTATTTTTCACCAGCTGTTAAATGTATCTCCACAAATATAAAAAAAAAGTAATATTTTTAGTGTGACTGTTTCTGCTTGACAAAAACTAATACTTTCCTTTGTACACCGAGTAATTTTTATGTCACTTGTATCTTCAGTTTAAACAATGTCTTTGTAAGACACACATTTTGTGTGTGTTTGTGACATTCAGTAGTCATGTGGTCTAAGAAGCCAAAAGAGGGTTTGTGACCACAAATAATTTTTCTGACCATTTTTAATTGTACCACCACCACCACCACCACCACCACCACCGTCGTGTTCTGCCATGCACTTACAAAAATTCAGTTAACACTATAGCAATAGTTTACTGTGAGTACAGTATAAAATACGGATTGTTTTATTATCTGCTTGTCTTTTGTTTATGTATACTTCACCTAGTTTAACAACCCTGAGGGATTGTCTTGAAGAGATCAATGGGACATGACTGAATTTTAACTAATTAATTCTTTAAGTTGAGATACACCACCGATACATAGAATTCTAATATAAAATTGTGGCACTAAGTTTTTGGAAATAAAGTCATACATTTCTTGAAAAACTCTAGACTCAAGACACAACTACATGAACGATTCAGCAAAAATCACTAAATTTTCTTCTCTGTGTCAGTATGTGAGTATTTTGTTACTAGTTTTCCCCTTGCTCACCTTCAATTTCTATTAAATTTAGCATCTGTCTGAAACATATTGTCTTAGATGGTCATTATATGACCTCTCCCAACATTCTGTATGCTACCAACTTTTGTCATTGCTAACGTAAATTATGAAACTCTTTAAAGTGAACTATTTACCTCTTTATGTGCCTCTTGTCATTGGTGTTGTCTGCAGCAAGCTTTTGATTTGTCCGTTCTAAGTCTTGTATGCTAACTTCCAACTGCTCATAGATCCGTAAGCGAGAGTCGTTGACTTCTCTTAGGGCAGCTGTCTGTTTAGTGAGGTACTGAAACATTGCAAATTGCATGCTTAGGAGGTGTGTCAGTTTGGCCATATAAAAAGTGATATAAGCTCCATACTTCACCACATCACTAAACCATCATGAAAATCAGTTCCACACATCCTTCTTAGCAATGTCAGATATCACTAAAACAAATGGTTTTTGGTTATGCCAGCTTTCTTCATCTCCAATTTAGCCTGACAAACTGCTCAAAATAATCTGTTTTGGAAATAACCAACTTTTGGTTTTTTATTGCTATTATTTTCAGTAATAAAAAGACTGATCAAATACTGAAACATATTGAGACTCCCTCCAGTTTTCACATTTCGAGATACATAGACACAAAGTATCAAATACATTAGGTACATAACAGAATTAGTCAGTGCTAAAGGATGGAAACTGAAGTTGGACAAATCTATAGTTTTCATATTAAGTTCTCCATTTCCAAGGGCTACAAGCAGCTGAAAGCATATTATATAGACAGAAGTGGCAGCTCAGCTATGTTCTCTTTTCATAATGAACTATGAATGAATTGTGAAGTTTTTGATTTTTACTGTTGCTGTAATTTTTTCCACTTATTATTTCACAGAAACAGCAGACAAATAAGCATTTGGGTAAAATTTGTAGCATTATTTTCCTCCAATTATTTCAAATTTTGTAGTGAAATATGTTAATGTACTTTTAATCAGGTGTGAGCTCAGTCTTGCTAACTGCACGTGCACATACTCTGTCTAATAGGCCATACTACACGGCAACAGATACATTGTTATTCCAGTAATGTTGTACCAATTGTTATGTCTTGTTTGTTGCTAGTTCCTAACTGTCTTGTGTTGTTACTCAAATAGCACATGTTCCCCACTTACTATAACACAATATTTCAAAACAATGAAAATTTTACAACTATCACTCATTTTTTGAAAAAGTTTCATGTGCTAAAACTTCCTGATCTTACTTCTGCAATGGCAAATAGACTCTTACCCGTTACTACAAAAAATAAAAACCTGTTGTAACAGAGACCGAACAAATACCGAAAAATGCCAATCTTCAGAACTAAAAAGCAGTTCTGTTTAAACCAGTTGATTTTTCTCTGTTCCTATCTTGCATACCTGGATTCTTACCACTGTAACAGAATGCTTGCTTGCCATGGACATCAACACAACAGTAAAACTGAACTCTGTGCAAAGGGGATACCAAAAATGGCATCTCTTAACATCCCTTATTTCATCTGCCATTGTTCTTAAGCTACGTGCATGAATGTTATTAAAAAACCCAATGAAACAGTTCAGCAATGACAAATATGCCAATGAGCACCCTCACATCATTTCTGACACAGCCTAGCTAATCGCTGAAGTGGCTTTTAACTGGTTCACAGCAAACCATGTTCTTTTAAAATTAAGAATTATGTCACTTTTTGCTACCCAAAGCACATTGATGGTCTCTGTAGCTATCAGATTATTAATCACATTCTAGATTAAATATGTAGCATTACTTTTTATAACATTTGATATCAGTTCAGAAGAGCACAATGAAACCTAAGAACTGAACAAAGTGTGATTGTAGTATACGGTACTTTGGACTACTGAAGTACTCAGTACAAGCTTGTTTCTATAATCTAAAGCTTGTGCCTATGGGAGTTTGGTATTTTAATACGGTACTGTGCAGTATAACCATTTCTTAAGGTAAAAACATTTTTGTTCTATTTTGAAATGGATTTATGTAGAGTAAGTTAATAATGGAAGATAAAATTAGGCACTTACTGGATACTGGTATTTCATTGTTCAGTGGTATACAACTGGAAATTTAAAAATATTTTCTTAGTTAAAAAATTGTGTAATTTACATATCTAAGAAAAATTGGACGTGTGTAAGATAATTTTTGACAACCTTAAGAGATCTCCCGAGTCATCAGGTTTTATACCAGACTGATACATTTACTGTGAGAGATCCTTCCTCAGGAGCCAGGGATGACTGATTAATTTACACAACAGAATTTAACAAAATGCAGTCTGTTATAGGGACTGAGCACTGTATCCTGAGTGGGTCTTACTGAACTATCTGTTACTCTTATCTATGGGCATGCGATTCATGGACTATGAAAGGCATATCACTGACCAAAGTATACTTATAACTTATTCCAAAATTGGCATATTAAATAATGAAGGTAAATTGTATAGTTATATGAGAGATATGCAGCAACTGCAAGGCATGAAGATGACAGCAAATGAAGATAAGCACCTCACTAGAGCAGAGCAACTGATAGTGTGTTCGCCACTTCCATACGACTTAACATGTTATCGCACCTATCAGTCCCCGTCATGCCAGTGCTGCAATGTATTCTTGTCGTAAGCAGTGGTGGTCGGCATTGAAGCGTAGTGACTACACTGAAGGGAAGCCTCCATCTCTGCTGGTCAGGCCTACCCTCCCCTGAGTGTGGGAATCATCCACCCAATAGTCTCCTAACCTACCAACCCCTCCTTCCTGGTCACCATGATGATCTATATCCTCACCAACAATTAATTCACTTTGAAGGCATCATCTACAGACAAACCATTTGTACAGCAATCGGCAGCTGCATAGCACCATCCTAAGCCAGTCTATTCATGGGCTGTCTAGCGGAATCCGTCCTCACTACCGAGAATCCCAAACCCTTCACCTGGTTCAGTCACTGATGACTTGTGTGATCTGGACTGTGGGTCTGGACACACTATCCACATTCCTCCACAACATCAATGTCTTCTCCACCATTTGCTTCACCTGGTCCTTATCAACTCAACAAGATACCTTCCTTTATGTGCCTCCACTTCAAAGATGGCCTTTTTGAACCTACCAACCACCTGCATTATCCCACCCATCAACAACTGCTACCTATTCCATACCAGGAAGTCTCTCTTATACAGCCTAGCCACCTGTGGCCATCTTATATGTAGTGACAAGCGTCCCTCCTCATATATACTAAGGGTCTTACCGAGGCCTTCACAAATCAATATTACCTGCCCAACTTTGTACAGAAATAGATCTCTCAATGCTTGTCTCAACAGTCACATACTACATTCTACATTCCCACCATCCAGCCACTAAGAAGCACTGCCCCCATGACTCGGTACCATCCATCAGAACTGCAGAAATTTTATCACATTCTCCATTGGGGTTCTGACTACATCTTGTCTTGCCCTAAAATGAGTAATATTCAACCGCTTTCCCTCCCAACCGAATATGCTGCTGCCAATACAATGTGCTTTACTTTAATGACTGCTTCACAGACTGTGCCATCTGGATCCTTCCTACCAACACCAGCTGAACTGCACAGATGTTAACTCTCTCTCTGCAGTATATCCTATGTTCCCATAAGCCCCTCTGGCCTCAACCTTCTTTAGTATCTTTTCTTTACCCATCTATCCCCTTCCCTGCTCCCACTCAAACACTGCACACCTTTCTATACCACAAACACACCCACTAGTGTTTTCCCCTTCTACTTCTCTCTCTTTTTCTGCTCCTCTTCTCCTCCACCTCAAACTTAAGCTAACAGCCCTACCCTGTCCCCACCACATTCCTGCAGGCTCCCACATACATAACTAGACCCTCACTCCCCCCCCCCTTACCCTGCTGTCCCTCCCCCTCCCCACTCCAGCCTCCTCCTCATGCACCTCAACCACAGACTTCTCCTCCCATCAGGTGCAGGTGCTCACAGTCTGGCTTTAATGGTCAGAGACAGCTATCACGAGTACGTGTGACTGAGTTGTGCTTGCATGAGTCATATATATATTTTGTTCCTACTTTAGACACTCTTTTGGCCAAAAGCTCGAGCGTATAGCAGCCTTTGTGTTGTCCCTGTCTGCGGCTTCGCACCATGTCTATATATGGCGAGTGGTGATCCATCCTCCACATATAGCATTGTTATTATTTCATCTTGAATTTGCCACTGTTTGATTTAATTAAATAATGCCCCAAGAAATTACGTTCTGTAGTTCTAAATGTGTAAGAAATTGTCATAACAAAACATAGAGCAATAATAATGTTTGTGCCCCTCTTTTCATTTTTGGTACCACCAAGCTGTTGTTAAATTTCCTCTAGTGAAATTTACTGTAAATTAGTCCATCTTAGCTTTTTAGAAATAATTTTGAATATAGTTAATTAGAATTAATTCAATAACTGTGAAATAAATATGTAGTGTCAGTTGTAGCAGTAATTAAAAGCTCATATTATTTAAATCAAACATAGGGAAAAAATGTATCACTGAAACCATGGAAGATTCCACAGAACATTCTTTCTATGCTACCTGTTGTTGTCCATCTTCATTCTTAGATTGGATGCTGTTTACTTTTACTACATTGCTAAAACATGTGGCATCCACTGTCAAAGAATTTTTCTTACTGGAAAACAACAGCAGTGAAAGACGGGTCTTTGATTTAGATTAGAAAAAGAAGAATTGTATTATTGCCAAGGCTGGGCATAAAGTAAATTTTGGTTCCATTGTGTTTTGCTTATGTAACAACAGAATGTGTGTATACATCACAAATCAAAATTTTGTTACTCTTATATAGACTCGTTTCCAAAGGATCAGCAAGCAATGTAAGTGTGCACGACATACCTCTATCTCCTGTGCCTGATCCTCTATGACTCCCTGGTGCTGTTTGAGGCTTGTCTCCAACTCCTTGTTCCTCTCTAGTAAAGTCTTTCCTAACTCTGCTGCCAACTGCAGATCTGAAAACCAAAATTTCCTATCACTACAATTCCATTGATACTGTAGTTTTACACTAAAGTAACCTGTGATGTGAGTGACAAAATAGAATATGATCACAGTGTGATCCAAGGTCGTTTTCTTTAGTGATGAATTGCTGGACATTCGTAAGAGAATTAAAGTAAGTTTTTAACCACATGCAATCTTAAGAACTCAAGCACGTATAACTTTCACTCATATTTCTGCTCATCTGCCTATAATATGTGTAACTTGTGTGCAATCCCCCCTCAGTTGAACACAGGAATGCCTTGCGTAAACATCATCTGAAATATAAAACTTCCTTAGATACATTTTGTGTATATTTCAGTAAAACTCTTCGACAATCATTCAGCCCATAAACATTATGAGGAATAAAACTTTCAGGCAACCAGTTTGAAGTATTTCAGATGCAGCTACACTGCAGAATAGTAAGAGTCTACTAAGTTCATTATAATTAAATACTTAAGTAAGTTTGCAAAGAAGACAACATATTTGAAGCATGGCATTCAAAATAACTCAGGAGCATTGAGCTTAATATACTCTTAATTACCTTGCAAATACACAGTGAAGAGCTAACACTAGGAAGTAATGTCATTCAAAGCCTGAAGGTCGATTCGACATTTACCATAACTTCATCTGCACAGTCCAGTTTTGTACTTCCTAGTCTTCCCCTGAACCATAAACTGAGTTAGCCATTACAGAAGTATCTACAGTTTTATGTGACTCAACCACAGTGCTTTTTTCTCACACTTATCGACAAGTGATACTAGAAGAATTAGGAAGGCCTGGAATCTGAACTCCAATCATTTGGATTTCTGTTCAAAGTCGAGCTGTAAGTACTCAATTTTGTTGCAGATTGAGACAGGTTCATGTGCCCACTGTAAACACTAATTCAGACATCTTAGTACAATGTGAGACTTATAAAACACCATCAAAGTTGGTAAGTTGGCGAACACGGGCACGGAGCTGTTTAAAGGCTGTGAGGTACTCCAGGAAAGGGTGCCGCTGTAGAGCTTGCCAAAGCTCCCTTAATTGCTTCAGCAACTTCCGGCTACCACCAAGGTACTGCCTTACGCCGGTGGCAACCTGAAAAGCGATGGATCATGTTTTGTGTCACAGAAATGATTGTTGTAGACACCTGCTCAACCATCACATCCATGTTACTGTGTGGGGGAGATTCAACGGTGACAGCAGAGGAGAAAGTTTCCCAGTCCTGCCCATCTGGGCAGGCATCCATGGGCCTGATGCTGGGGCAGTGACAGGAAGATGGGGAAATGGTCACTACCACACAGGTTGTGATGTGCTCTCCAGTGGATAGATGGGGGAAGTCCTGGGCTGCAAATTGATAAATCAATGGCCGAGTAACTACCGTGAGCCACTCTGAAATGCATGGTGGCCCCAGTATTTAAGTGGCAGAGGTCGAGTTAGGACGGTAAAGTTTCGACATTTCTGCCTCTGCCAGTAAGCATGGTGCCACCCCACAAATGGTTATGGGCGTTAAAATCTCTCTAAATTAGGAAAGGTTTAGGGAGTTGATCAATCAGTGCAGTTAATACATTCAGGGATACTGCACCATCAAAGGTAAGATATACACTGCAGACAGTTATTTCCTGTGTCGTCCTTATTCTGACAGCCAGAGCTTCAAGAAACTGAGTTTAGTACATCAACGCAAACTCCACCCCACACTCGATTATAGTCGCTACGGTTCCTATAGTATCCCTTATAGCCGCAGAAGGCAGGGGCCCATATTGCTGGGAACCAGGTTTCCTGGAGAACAACGCAGAAAGCAAGTCTAAAGCTTAACAGTTGCCTTAGCTCAGCCAGGCAGTGAAAAAACCGCCGCAGTTCCACAGGAGGATGACATCTTGAGACTGGGAAGGTATGGAATATTCAATGAGGCTGTTTACGCCTCAGGGTCACCTGCTCCCACCGACTTTTTGCCTGAGCAATCCATATACATGGAGTCTGAGGGTCCGGCAAGACCGATGTCCTCAGCAGACGCCAGAATGTCCACATCATCCACAGATGCAGAGCTTTTAGGTAGCGGCGGTGTGGGTGACACCGCAGTTCCCTAGGTCTTCGGGGATCTCCTTTTTTGATTTCTTTCGCAGCTCCTTGGGTTTCCCTGGCTGGGAGGACTTCACTGATTCAGTCTCAGGGACTGAGGATGAGCGTGAAGCCCTACGACCAGCTGCTTTGGAGCCGAGGAGGACTTACGCTTCTCTGGCTCAAAAGTGGAGACTGATATCCCTGATAGTTGGGGGGGGGGGGGGGTGTTGATCCTGAAGTAGGTGGTGCGGGAGCAACAGGGAGAGAAGTGGCCCCCACCATCAGTGGGGACAGGTGTAATCTGCAAGGTACTGATGGGGGCAACAACTGTTCTCGTAGTGGCAGCCTAAGAGGTGATCATAGCCACAGTATGTAGGATCTCAACTTTTCTCTTAGCCTCAGTGTAGGTCAGTCGGTCCAGGGTCTTTCATTCCATGGTTTTCCTCTCTTTCTGTAAAATCCCGCAGTATGGAGAGCAAGGTGAATGATGCTCTCTGCAGTTGACACAGATAGGAGGTGGGGCACATGGAGTATTGGGATGTGATGGACGTCCAAAATCTCGACATGTTGTGGCTTCCTTTGATGAACTCAGTTCTTGCAACTTAATGCGTTTTGAATGGACAGAGAATGTTCATAAAAAGCAGTAATGAAATTGCTTTTTGTCTAATCCAGTTTCTGAAGAAACTAAACCTAGTGGTAAATAATAATATTCGTCGATTTGCTGATGGACCTGATGGCCAGAACAGGAACAAATCTCTGTTTCCCATCTTCAGAACTATCGACTCATCCCGCAATTTCAGGAACAAGCAACAGTCTATATCCACTTCTTGTTTGTAGCATACTGTCTGAAACTGAATATTTTCATACGTTTATCATCATGCACATTCCGTGTGTTCTACCAGATCTGGAGTGCTGTTACCGAGCTTAACATTGTCCTTACGATGCATTGCTCCCCGTAAGCCGTCTGCACGTTTTAAGTTTGTCAAGATGTGGGACAAGATGTGAAATTCTCTATGATACCGTGGTGTTGAGACATTTCATTTTCACATTTCTTACGAAATGGCTGCAGCTACAAGAGAAAACGTCGCCTGATCGTTTCTGTGGCAATGAGCCAGCCGAATTCAAGGCGTATAACGGCGAAGTCACATGTCAAGAATGCCAATAGCTGGTGCCGTCGACTGGAATTCTGTACTTACGGGGGGACACCTTTGACCTGCAACGCTCGGAATCGCACGAATCCACGGTTAAACGAATACTAGATCATACAGAACAACAACGGACTGTGTCATTTACATTGAAAACTCCGCATTTGTCTGCTAGCACCAACAGACGCTGGCATGTTGTAGCTGCACCAACAGGTGCTCGGATTGTGTGAATGGTACAGCTGCAGTACGAACGTGTGTGAGAGTGTTCGCATGTGGGTTATTGTATGAACTATGTACAGCGTTATCTTAGAAATAATTAATCCTAAGAATGTGGTCCAAATATTAGGGACAAAGTTGCGACGTGCTGAATATGGAAATGAAATCAGGGTCGAGGATATAGAGTGTTCGCGGATACGTAACATAGTAATTCAGAAATATAATGGGGATGACACAGAAATACATGACGTTACGCTGGATCGATATACTAATTTTGAAGGACAGGAAGAACCTCACGAACTATCTCCCCTAAACAGTCGAGTGCCAGTGTATTAGAAAATATGGATGACAGTGTACTAAAGAACATTTATGGAGGCCATTACAACTGCGCCTTCAATTCTTATAGCAAACTAATGAGGAGCTACAAATGCATGAACAGTAAATCAAATGGCAGGTGAATTCTAAGTTATGCATCTAGCAAAAGGCGAGCAGGAGCTCGTTTCAAAGGAATCTGTCGCAATTACAATACAAACTACAAAAGAGCATGTAATATCCCAATTTGAAAGAGCCACGTTATATGGATCTGCAGTTCACTATTGGCATTTGCAGATCTGGGCACTAAAAGCGTCTTAAATGGTTGGTTCTTATATTTGCAGAGCTTCCATTTCTCTTGACAATCTTGAGGCTGAATACGGCATTTCATCCAGGCATGTTACTAATTTGTCACATTTAAGGACACAGAAGACGATAATTGTATACGTCAGAAGGCAAAACAATTTTTGGAGGAAGTGAACATGTTTATGACAGAACAGGGTGTGAAGAAAGTAAATGTTTTGAACAATGACCAGAGCCAACTCTAGTATGAAATGTCTATCAACATTGCCTCAGAAGAAAGAAAACCATAGCTATTATGTTGCAGTCTGTACATTGCTGGACAACAACTGGGTCGCTATATCAATGACAGGCAGAATAGTAAACAAGTTGTACATCCGTTCTCATGAGGCACGAGGCACTTTCGACCCAAATACACTCCTGGAAATGGAAAAAAGAACACATTGACACCGGTGTGTCAGACCCACCATACTTGCTCCGGACACTGCGAGAGGGCTGTACAAGCAATGATCACACGCACGGCACAGCGGACACACCAGGAACCGCGGTGTTGGCCGTCGAATGGCGCTAGCTGCGCAGCATTTGTGCACCGCCGCCGTCAGTGTCAGCCAGTTTGCCGTGGCATACGGAGCTCCATCGCAGTCTTTAACACTGGTAGCATGCCGCGACAGCGTGGACGTGAACCGTATGTGCAGTTGACGGACTTTGAGTGAGGGCGTATAGTGGGCATGCGGGAGGCCGGGTGGACGTACCGCCGAATTGCTCAACACGTGGGGCGTGAGGTCTCCACAGTACATCGATGTTGTCGCCAGTGGTCGGCGGAAGGTGCACGTGCCCGTCGACCTGGGACCGGACCGCAGCGACGCACGGATGCACGCCAAGACCGTAGGATCCTACGCAGTGCCGTAGGGGACCGCACCGCCACTTCCCAGCAAATTATGGACACTGTTGCTCCTGGGGTATCGGCGAGGACCATTCGCAACCGTCTCCATGAAGCTGGGCTACGGTCCCGCACACCGTTAGGCCGTCTTCCGCTCACGCCCCAACATCGTGCAGCCCGCCTCCAGTGGTGTCGCGACAGGCGTGAATGGAGGGACGAATGGAGACGTGTCGTCTTCAGCGATTAGAGTCGCTTCTGCCTTGGTGCCAATGATGGTCGTATGCGTGTTTGGCGCCGTGCAGGTGAGCGCCACAATCAGGACTGCATACGACCGAGGCACACAGGGCCAACACCCGGCATCATGGTGTGGGGAGCGATTTCCTACACTGGCCGTACACCACTGGTGATCGTCGAGGGGACACTGAATAGTGCACGATACATCCAAACCGTCATCGAACCCATCGTTCTACCATTCCTAGACCGGCAAGGGAACTTGCTGTTCCAACAGGACAATGCACGTCCGCATGTATCCCGTGCCACCCAACGTGCTCTAGAAGGTGTAAGTCAACTTCCCTGGCCAGCAAGATCTCCGGATCTGTCCCCCATTGAGCATGTTTGGGACTGGATGAAGCGTCGTCTCACGCGGTCTGCACGTCCAGCACGAACGCTGGTCCAACTGAGGCGCCAGGTGGAAATGGCATGGCAAGCCGTTCCACAGGACTACATCCAGCATCTCTACGATCGTCTCCATGGGAGAATAGCAGCCTGCATTGCTGCGAAAGGTGGATATACACTGTACTAGTGCCGACATTGTGCATGCTCTGTTGCCTGTGTCTATGTGCCTGTGGTTCTGTCAGTGTGATCATGTGATGTATCTGACCCCAGGAATGTGTCAATAAAGTTTCCCCTTCCTGGGACAATGAATTCACGGTGTTCTTATTTCAATTTCCAGGAGTGTATTTGGAAGAGTCTTGAAACGACCTGCCCACGAAACATTCATGTGGAGGTAAGCAAGGGCGGAAAAATTAGTGAAGAATACACGAAACGCGTTCTAACTTCAGTCCCTGGAGAACACACAAAAAGTCAAAAGAGCCTATTGCTGTGTGGTCAGGTTACTCAGACCATACCCTGATGGAAGCAAGTTTTCTGTACAAAGATGTTATGATAAATATACTGCCACCAGAAACAAAATATTGCCAGCCCATTTATGTTTACTTCTTTCGGCAATATAAGCTCTGTATCAGGAGGATTGCTGATTTTGTAAGACTACAATGTTACAAACCGCAAATGAAGATACATAAATGTTATTTTCTCATCAAACTCCACTCCATGACTTACAATCACCGAGGTATACGCCTATGTTGGAATATGCTTGGATAAAGTCAGTCTGTGACATCGACATACCCAGATAACCATTTGAAACTGTACGTAGTATGGCTTTTGATATATGACAGCTTGAATGCTGATGCGAGTTTGAACATAAAAACGTAGCTTTAGTGAGGTGCGCACTTTTTTCTCTTCTACTTTGTTGTAACCACTTCATCGCTGGTTGGTTGGCTGATTGATTCCTTCCCATCCCCCCCCCCCTCCTCCTCCTCCTCCTCCTCCTCCTCCTCCTCCTCCAAACAGCGAGATCATCGGTCCCATTACCTAAGATGGCAGAAATCAAGGGAAGAACAACACAGAAAGCACAGCCCAGTCAAGGGGAAGGGGTAACTGGCAACCAAAGAAAAAAATGGGACGTCACGGCAGCAGAAAGGGGAAGGAAGAGGAGAAGCGGTAGGTGGAAACGTAGATAGCTGGGGTGCCCCAGAATCGCTACGCGCGGTAGGGCACCAGCACTGCCACCGACCCGTCCCGACACCCATGCCGTACCGTACCGTACCGTACCATACCATGCCATCACGATACAACGGGGACAACGCCAGGGGAAGAAGACACAGGGAAAACTGCAGAACAGACCAGACAAAATGTACGGAAAAGGCGGGGAAAACCTGGCCGGTGTTGAGGCTTAACCAACGCCTACGCTGAGAAACTCAAGGACTTAAACCTGAGATGACAAGGCACTTTCGCGAAGGAAACTGAGGACAGGCGTAACCACGCGAGGGTAGTACATTAACACCTGAGACAAAGAAGGTGGGAGCGCATATTTAATGCAAAGTGGCAAAAGGTGGGGGCAGTCTAGCAAAATATCTATCACCGTGAGCGGAGCCCCGCAATTACAAAAGGAGGGGGCGGCTCACTGCGGAGCAAAAAAAATGGGTCAACCTAGTATGGCCAATACGCTGAAGGTAGAGGGAAGAACGCCACATGGTGAAAGTTTCCTTGAATGCGCGTAGTTTATTAGACACAGATCATTGCTTTTCTTTTATGACGGAGTGTTATTCTAAGCATTGTGTCGGGCACCTTTGACCTCTAACACTCAAAACCGCACTTGTTAGTACGGCCTCTATCCGTTCTGAGAGCGAGCAAGGGGAGCCTCAAAAACCGGTTTAATTTATTTTAATCGGTAAAAGTGTTATTAAATGTTTGTCACACATTTTTCCGTTACTATTCTGTAACTTTAGAGGAAATGCATTAACCTGTCTTGTTTACATGATGCGCTATTGGAGTCCACATTTCAAGAGGAACCTTCAAGATCTTTACAACAACAATCGTTTGCTAACGCAGTGATTTTCGTCTGAATAGCTACTTTAACCTTTCATTGAACTTTCTAGATGTAAATAGGGGGAGGGGGAGGGGGCAGAAACACGCTGATGCAGTTTTGAGTTCTCAGTCTTCTGAGTGGTTTGGTACGGCCCGCCACGAATTATTCTCCTGCGCCAACCTTCTCATCTGAGTAGCATCTGCAAAATATGTCCTCAATTATTTTCTGAATGTATTCCAATCTCTTTCTTGTGCTACAATTTTTACCCTCTAGAGCTTCCGCGAATACCCTGGAAATTGTTCCCTGATGTCCTGTCATCCTGACCTTCCTCCTTGTCAGTGTTTCCACATATTCCTTTCCTCGCTGATTCTGCGCAGAACCACCTCATTCCTTTCCTTAACAGTCCACCCAGTTTTCAACATTCGTCCGTAGCTTCGATTCTCTTTTGTTCCGGTTTTCCCGCAGTCCGTGTCTCACTACCACACAATGCTGTGCTTCAATCGCACTACCTCAGAAATTTCTTCCTGAAATTAAACTCCATGTTTGATTCTAGCAGACATCTCTTTGCCAGGAATGGCTTTTTGCCAGTGCCACTCTGCTTTTTATGTCCTCCTCGCTCCGTCCGTCAAGGATCATTTTGCTGCCTTGGTAGTAGAATTCTGTAACTTCATCTGCTTCGTGATCCCCAATTACGATAAATTTCTCGCTTTTCTCATTTATGCTACTTTCCATTACTTTCGTCTTTCTTCGGTTTACTCTCCGTCCGTATTGTGCGCTCGTTAGACTTCATTCCATTTAGCAGATTCTATAATTCTTCACTCTCGCTGACGATAGCAGTGTAACCAGCGAATTCGAACAGTTCTCGGGTATCCGACCGGGTAGCGTCGTAATTTCTCCACAACATTTCGGCAGACGTGCACGCTGCCATCTTTAGGTGGACCACCTGAAGATGGCAGCGTGTACGTCTGCCGAAATATTGTGGAGAAATTACGACGCTACCCGGTCGGATACCCGAGAACTGTTCAAATTGGAAATACGCCGGGAAAACTTCAGATCGTAGTCAGCGAATCTGATCAGTGATATCCTTTCATCCCCAATTTTAATCTCACTCCTGAACCTTCCTTTTATTTCCCTCATTGCTTCTTCGATGTATAGATTGAACAGTAGGGGCGGATGACTACATCCCTGTCTTAGGCCCTTTTTAATCCGAGCTCTTCGTTTTTGGCCTTTCACTCTTATTTTTCCCTCCTGGTTCTTGCACATATTGTGTATTACCCGTCTCTTCCTATACATTACCCCTATTTTTCTCAGAATTTCGAAAATCTTTTAACATTTTACATCGTCGAAAGCTTTTTTACAGTTCGACAAAGCCAATGAACGCGTCTCGATTTTTCTTCAGTCTTGCTTCCATTATCAACCACAGTATCAAAACTGTGGTAGGTCTGAGCACTTCCTTGTATCGTGAGTCAGCTCGGAGGCAGCATCAGTGAAAAAGAAGTACCGCAAAGGAGCGCTGCTCTCCCGAGCTCCGCGCCAGACGAGGCGGGAATTTCTTGTCGACTGGACGCTACCGGGAACTGGGTGAAAGCCTGGCTCGCTACTTCACACTCACCTCGCTGCAGACGTAACAGCTGCATCTACATCTACATCTATACTCCGCGAGCCACCTTACGGTGTGTGGCGGAGGGTACTTATTGTACCACTATCTGATCCCCCCTTCCCTGTTCCATTCACGAATTGTGCGTGGGAAGAACGACTGCTTGTAAGTCTCCGTATTTGCTCTAATTTCTCGGATCTTTTCGTTGTGATCATTACGCGAGATATATGTGGGCGGTAGTAATATGTTGCCCATCTCTTCCCGGAATGTGCTCTCTCGTAATTTCGATAATAAACCTCTCCGTATTGCGTAACGCCTTTCTTGAAGTGTCCGCCACTGGAGCTTGTTCAGCATCTCCGTAAAGCTCTCGCGCTGACTAAATGTCCCCATGACGAATCGCGCTGCTTTTCGCTGGATCATGTCTATCTCTTCTATTAATCCAACCTGGTAAGGGTCCCATACTGATGAGCAATAAGAATCGGACGAACAAGCGTTTTGTAAGCTACTTCTTTCGTCGATGAGTCACATTTTCTTAGAATTCTTCCTATGAATCTCAACCTGGCGCCTGCTTTTCGCACTATTTGTTTTATGTGATCATTCCACTTCAGATCGCTCCGGATAGTAACTCCTAAGTATTTTACGGTCGTTACCGCTTCCAATGATTTACCACCTATGGCATAATCGTACTGGAATGGATTTCTGCCCCTATGTATGCGCATTATATTACATTTATCTACGTTTAGGGAAAGCTGCCAGCTGTCGCACCATTCATTAATCCTCTGCAGGTCTTCCTGGAGTACGTACGAGTCTTCTGATGTTGCTACTTTCTTGTAGACAACCGTGTCATCTGCAAATAGCCTCACGGAGCTACCGATGTTGTCAACTAAGTCATTTATGTATATTGTAAACAATAAAGGTCCTATCACGCTTCCTTGCGGTACTCCCGAAATTACCTCTACATCTGCAGATTTTGAACCGTTAAGAATGACACGTTGTGTTCTTTCTTCTAGGAAATCCTGAATCCAATCACAAACCTGGTCCGATATTCCGTAAGCTCGTATTTTTTTCACTAAACGTAAGTGCGGAACCGTATCAAATGCCTTCCTGAAGTCCAGGAATACGGCATCAATCTGCTCGCCAGTGTCTACGGCACTGTGAATTTCTTGGACAAATAGGGCGAGCTGAGTTTCACATGATCTCTGTTTGCGGAATCCATGTTGGTTATGATGAAGGAGATTTGTATTATCTAAGAACGTCATAATACGAGAACATAAAACATGTTCCATTATTCTACAACAGATTGACGTAAGCGAAATAGGCCTATAATTATTCGCATCTGATTTATGACCCTTCTTGAAAATGGGAACGACCTGCACTTTCTTCCAGTCGCTAGGTACTTTACGTTCTTCCAGAGATCTACGATAAATTGCTGATAGAAAGGGGGCAAGTTCTTTAGCATAATCACTGTAGAATCTTACGGGTATCTCGTCTGGTCCGGATGCTTTTCCGCTACTAAGTGATAGCAGTTGTTTTTCAATTCCGATATCGTTTATTTCAATATTTTCCATTTTGGCGTCCGTGCGACGGCTGAAGTCAGGGACCGTGTTACGATTTTCCGCAGTGAAACAGTTTCGGAACACTGAATTCAGTATTTCTGCCTTTCTTCGGTCGTCCTCTGTTTCGGTGCCATCGTGGTCAACGAGTGACTGAATAGGGGATTTAGATCCGCTTACCGATTTTACATATGACCAAAACTTTTTAGGGTTCTTGTTTAGATTGTTTGCCAATGTTTTATGTTCGAATTCGTTGAATGCTTCTCTCATTGCTCTCTTTACGCTCTTTTTCGCTTCGTTCAGCTTTTCCTTATCAGCTATGATTCGACTACTCTTAAACCGCCCGGGGGCGGAGGGCAAGCCAACTCCAGCGAGGCACAGGTTCGTTAGCCGTGGCTGGATCTTCCGCGTGAGCGTTCATTGTTTTGCTGGACGGGTTTGTACCGTTATCTGAAAGATGTTAAGGGCACTGTTTCGTGAACATGAGGGAAAATTCTGAAAAAGATGTTAATTTTCTGAATAGCGTAGCTCAAAGAATGCGAGTTGCAAGCCCATGTAACGGTTACCACATTTTAGCAGATCTTTTAGGAATGTCTTTGTGTATGAACCACAGCTTCTGGTGTCTCACTTTTTTCTGAATTGTATTTTGTGTCTGAAGTGAAATAAAGGACCTTAATTATGTACAGCGTAGGTACACAAACCACCTCAAGAAAACCGCAGAAGCTTGATTTTTCCTGGAAGTTCTTTACACCATTTTCTTTAAAACAGACTTTTAAAAAGATGGTGCTGCCGTAAATTAGCGATCAAAAATTTTTGCTAGTAATGACTGTCAAAAATTTCAGTGATTAACTCAGTTTTTCTTTAATAAGTTTTTAATTTTCAACTTTAAGTCATAAGAAGTTACTTTTCAGTTAAGTATGTTGTAACGCAGTATACAAAATTTTGCCCTCTATCTTTAGAACGGAAAATGAATTAGGTAATTCAGGTTAAAATTAAAACTCACTCTACATACCCACATTCGTATTCATCTTGTTTCTGCTGTTCCCCCCCCCCCTTTTTTTTTTTTTTACAGACTAGTACTTCCTCCTGCTTGTAAGGTTGCTCCCTACACTTATTTCTCTGCTTCGAAGAGTCTCCTGCGGTCAGTGGCAATGTGAGTTCTTTTCATATTTGGTCCAGCAGGCGCACTCATTTCCGTAACGGTAAACTTTGACAGTTAACGGTAAACCTTGACTGTATAATCACTGAACCATAGCAGATCATCCAGCACATTTTCGAAGTTTTCAGTCCTACCAGAACAGTTTTTACCATCAGTTTCCATATACAGTTGTTAAAACTCATTTGGATTGTGATTCCTACAAACTATTTCTCCAATAATCTTAGTTCATTAAGACAGATTAAAAAGTCACAAAAAAAGCGAAGACGACACTCTTAACTGTGTGTGACATGGTGGTGTCATATGTGCAGAGACTTTTAAAGTCTTCTACTTTTGGGGCTTTCTTAGGTACAATTTCATCGGAGTAAAATTTTTCTTGTTCAGAAAATTAGAGAATTAAGAAGACAAAAATTAAAAATCCATTTTTTGGCAGTAGTCCCCTTAACTCTTATGATTACAGAAATTCACATTTACTACTCCGAGGCTTGCTAACTAATATGTAAAATAAAGCACCATTAAGTTGCCTCCACACTATACTATCCACACTTCATCGTACGTCCTGTGCTACGCCTGGCTATTCTGCACACCGTGGATGTTTGCCAATGATCACCAAACGCCTTGAGGAATCTAAAATTTTGCTGTTGACACATTACCAGTACTGACAAGTAGCAATGGTATTCGTGACAAGAAGTAAACTTGGGTTGCATGACATTTAGCAAAACCACCAAAGGAGCTCCTCATATTACGAAATGCCTGAAACGGTCTCCCGGACGAATTTTCCAGGTACAACAAAAATTTAACGTTCTGTATTTCATAGAATTACTCATTGAATTTAAAATTCTAAAATCCTGTTGTAATACACTTATTGAGAATTATAATTTTACCTTAAAAACTTAACACTATAATGGAACTACTGTATTTAGAGACATGAAATGTGTCTTGAAGCATTGTAACTCGCAGCGCGCGAATTTCGCCTACTATATTCACCAGGTATGTAATAATCGGAGTACTTAGATACTTCCAAGAAACTTTGCACAAAATTTTAAACCTTTCGGAAACTTTTCTCGCCGACACTTCGCACAAAATATGGAAGGAACGAGGTTTATATCTTGCTACATTTTCGCTGTTTATGCTGCAAAATTTCAGTAGCTACGCTGCGGCGATTTGGCTACGAAACATTACAACATTTTCCGTACAGCTTGGATCTTTCACAGTGTAATTTTCACATCTTTGGCGACCTGAAGAAAGATATGAGTGGGCTTAGTTTTCAGTCCGACGAGGAAATACAAGAGCTAGTGCGGTTGTCGATCCATCAGCGGCCGACTGCGTTCTACGAATCAGGAGTTGATCGCCTCTTCTCTCAGTGAGATAAATGTCTTAACGCGTGTGGTGATTACTTTTGAATGGCACCATTCCTTGGTCACTTTTTGGCTGTGTTCGATTTTCATTTCACTGTACCCTATACCAGGTCTTTAGGAAGCACTTTTTCGGTGGCTAACGATAGCGTCGGGTCACCAAACGCAAAGAAGTGGCAGAATCCTGCAATTTCCCTTCCTAAAAACACAGAAAACTGTTTTCAGGAAGACACTAAATTTCGGAAGATGAATCTGAGACTGAAAATTTACCACTAATTTCTGTTTTAACTTATACATAGCACCAACAAGTTTTTACTCATTTTCAAAATAACAATCCGATTTTAGAAATCGGATATACCATTTTACGGATATACCATTTTAGAGTACTTTTTACAATTACGTCTAGGATCGAAGTTTTCATTTACGTTTCACCTATGTTGAATGTGCCCTGCATCGGGCGCACGACAAGCTTCTGAGGGTAGTCAGCTCCTCCCTATGGGCTCGGCATGTAACCTCACGGTTCATCGAAAGGAGAGGTACACATTCGGAGACTGACAAATTCTCACGTATCGTGATATATGGACCTTCGACGCCAAACGCTGTAGGATGTGCAGGGCTGTATTCTTGACCAAAATCACGCCGCGCAGGTCAAACAGAACTGCACCTGTTCAAACGGAGAACGCACCGTCTATTGTTGCTGCGTTGTCGCACACTGGCTTATGGGCAAATGGCGAGGCAGCTACACCGGAGAGACTCCTTACTGTCAAGTTACAACTGGCACCAAGGTTAACTCTTAGCTTTGAAGCTTAACCCTTCGGTGGGCGCGCCTGCGGCAGTTAGCCGCAAGATTTAGTTTTCTGTTAGTATCACAGCTAGCATTACAGTTAGCATTACAGTTGTGTCCACATCCAAATACGTATTTGTTATTCTCAACAGATTTCACCACTTACTCCATTTGCGCGATTCATGCTTTCTGCAGTTTTGTCGCTATTGTGGTTTGAAACGTGCGTGTTGCGTTTGCGGTGTTTGTGCCGCTACGCGCCTTGTGATTTAAGTATTTTCTAGTGTTTTTCTTTCGCCTAAAGGCAATCTGTCTTTTGTATTACTATATAATGAATATTCGAATCTAAGTTCCTATATACAATTTTCATTACTTTTTACAATCTTTCATATTGATTTGCTACAATAAATTACTTTTATACAAACATGTGTTTCATTAGGGCTCATAAAAGCGTGGAAATGGAGAAAAAGAAGGCATTTGACAGGCACCGTCTAATTTTACTTCCTGAGGAGTATGAGATGCAGATGGAAGTTGACTAATTTATTCACAATTATAAAGAGGAGTGCGATTTTATGAATGCTCCATTTCATAATGTGTTCCCTTGTTATTTTCTTTTCAAGTCCATCAGTGCAATTAAGTGACATAATTAAAAGAACCATGAAGGCAATAAAGAATATCGGCTTGTTATAAATTACAATGACAATAATAGACGATTGTGAAGGCAACAAATAACTAAAAGATTATTTTTATAGAGCCATGTTATGTTTCCTCCAATAAAATGTAACTGGCGATTATATAAAGATTATTTTTCCTTAGGTTAAAAGTGTAATACTAATTGCGGTGTAAAAGACGCAACGCGCCCACTCATGGAAGTATGAAAGGCGCGCACACCAAAGGCTGAAGTTAAAATTCACCCCAAGTTTCTATCTTCTGCCTAAGTGGAAGATAGAAACTTGTTAAATTGCTTGAATCCCTTTGGAGGATCTTGCCGTAGGTAAGAAGTTTCAGTTAACTGTCTGAAATTTTGTTGTTTGTGGATACAAAATGTTATTTTAGTTGCAGTTATGCAACTGAAATTGATAATATACTGTACATACAAACAGCAAAAACAGACACCTGACTGGTTCCATATGGAATGGAACTAGCATATGAAGGTTGTGGAAGGGAAGGCGAATGGTCGACTTCGGGTTATTGGGAGAATTTTGGGAAAGTGTCGCTCATCTGTAAATGAGCCTGCATGTAGGACGCTAGTGCGACCTGTTCTCGAGTACTTCTAGAGTACTTCTCGAGCGTTTGGGATCCGCATCAGGTTGGATTAAATGAAGACATCGAAGCACTTCAGAGCCGGGCTGCTATATTTGTTATTTTCGAATAACACTATTGAGGAAATTTAGAGAACCGGCTTTTGAAACTGACTAGAGAACCACTGTACTGCCCCCAACTTACATTTCGTCTAAGGTCCACGAAAATATGGAGAAGCAAGGTTCATACAGAGGCGTATTGGCAGTTTTTTCCCAACAACAACAACAACAACAACGTACCTCCGCCACACTTCCGGAGTACGTATGTAGCTTTAAAATTTGTCATGCATTTCACGCTCAACATTTCCATTTGGCAAATGAAGAGAGAGCCTTTTAAGTATCAGCCATCACGAACAAATAAGGCAGCTACAAAAATTACAGCCACAGGCTTCCTGCGTGTGACTCTTCGCATCTGAGCAAAGGTTAAAATACCAGGTGAAGGCACTTTACGTAAATTTGAGGACAACTGACGAACATAGCTTCCCGGATTCCATTCTTAGGCCGTCATTGGTCGTGGACAGGGACAGACGAGGCCAGGCGACCTCGCTGCCGCCACACTCCAGCGGCTGCCGAGTTCGTTATCCCCTGAAGGCAGCCGTAAGGGGACACCGTCGGCCACGGCAGTCCGCACAGACTAACCAGGGGGCAAGGCCGAGTCCGTAAACAACTACAGGCACTCTCCGACGACTCTACGTACACTGCCGGCCATTAAAATTGCTCCACAATAAGAAATGCAGATGATAAACGGGTATTCATTGGACAAATATATTATACTAGAACTGACATGTGATTACATTTTCACGCAATTTGCATAGCTCACGAGAAATCAGTACCCAGAACAACCACCTCTGGCCGTAATAACGGCCTTGATACGCCTGGGCATTGAGTCAAACAGAGCTTGGATGGCGTGTACAGGTACAGCTGCCCATGCAGCTTCAACACGATACCACAGTTCATCAAGAGTAGTGACTGGCGTATTGTGACGAGCCAGTTGCTCGGCCACTATTGACCAGACGTTTTCAATTGGTGAGAGATCTGGAGAATGTGCTGGCCAGGGCAGCAGTCGAACAATTTCTGTATCCCGAAAGGCCGGTACAGGAGGTCCTGCAACATGCGGTCGTGCATTATCCTGCTGAAATGTAGGGTTTCGCAGGGATCGAATGAAGGGTAGAGCCACGGGTCGTAACACATCTGAAATGTAACGTCCACTGTTCAAAGTGCCGTCAGTGCGAACAAGAGGTGACCGAGACGTGTAACCAATGGCACCCCATACCGTCACGCCGGGTGATACGCCAGTATGGCGATGACGTATACACGCTTCCAATGTGCGTTCGGCACGATGTCGCCAAACACTGATGCGACCATCATGATGCTGTGAACAGAACCTGGATTCATCCGAAAGAAAAGACGTTTTGCCATTCGTGCACCCAGGTTCGTCGTTGAGTACATCATCGCAGGCGCTCCTGTCTGTGATGCTGCGTCACTGGTAACCGCAGCCATGGTCTCCGAGGTGGTAGTCCATGCTACTGCAAACAACGTCAAACTGTTCGTGCAGATGGTTGTCGTCTTGCAAACGTCCCCATCTGTTGACTCAGGGATGGAGACGTGGCTACACGATCAGTTACAGCCATTCGAATAAGATGACTGTCATCTCGACTGCTTGTGATACGAGGCCGTTGGGATCCAGCACGGCGTTCCGTATCACCCTCCTGAACCCACCGATCCCATATTCTGCTAACAGTCATTGGATCTCGACCAACGCGAGCAGCAATGTCGCGATACGATAAACCGCAATCGCGATAGGCTACAACCCGACCTTTATCAAAGTCGGAAACGTGATGGTACGCATTTCTCCTCCTTACACGAGGCATCACAACAACGTTTCACCAGGCAACACCGGTGAACTGCTGTTTGTGTATGAGAAATCAGTTTGTCCTCATGTCAGCACGTAGTAGGTGTCGCCACCGGCGCCAACCTTGTGTGAATGCTCTGAAAAGCTAATCCTTTGTATATCACAGCATCATCTTGCTGTCGGTTAAATTTCGCGTCTGTAGCACGTCATCTTCGTGGTGTAGCAACTTTAATGGCCAGTAGTGTATTTACTTGTTAAGAGACATAATTGAAAAACCTAACGTGAATGCTTTTCCAAGTAAAAGACTAGAATTCCGATGTCTGTAACGTTGAACGACAATGTAGAAATGCGCAAACGTTTTGGGAATCTGCTGAGCAAGCTACATTCCTCATTAATCACTTCTGTTTTGTGTATCTGACGAATAAATTCCGACACGTTTATCCCAAGTGGAACATATTTATAACGTGTTATTTTGTTGATTCTAGCGTCTGGAAATGGACTGTCATCATATTCTACACGTGCAAGCTTCGCCTGCAGTTCGTCACATACAGGCAACTTCCGTTTTTACCTTCGGTATTTCACATTTCTAAACACACTGATATGCTAATGAGCCATGGGAGGCTTTTCTGACAGTTTTTATCGAGTAGTCTTCCTACTGCTTTGATGCAGCCCGCTACCAGCAGCACTACTACCAACTGGCAACCTCAGTATCTCAGAGTATAACTTACACCCTACAGGGGTGGACGAAAATATAGAAACACGGCGAGAAATGCATGCTTGAAGATAAACGCAGATGCTGGCCAAGCCTAAACGTTATGTAGCTGTATTATACCTCTAACAGCACCTGTACAATGATCTCGATACGTTGCAAATGTCAGTCGTGGTCAGAACAGTTTTCTGAATAGCTGTGACTACATTACGTCGGAGCTAAGAGAATTCCTACGTGGCCAAATTGTTGGAGCTGGAGCTTGTTTGGTGGATGCTTCTGTAACCAAGATACCCGAAGTGTTTGTTTCAAGAGGTACCGCGTCGAACATTTATACCGCATACAGGGGAAGCCGAAAAATAATATCCGCTAAGTCACTACGCGGACGAAAGAGAGTGTTGAGTGTTCGCGACGGGAGGCCACTGAGAAGGATTAAGATGAAAAATAAGACGACGACAGCTGCAAAAGTCACCTCGGAACTGAAATGTCGTGCTCGCGAATCTTATGAACACAACACGAAGGGAGCTCCATAAGTAGGGAATTACAGGGCGAGCTCTAATTCCAGAACTAGTCTTAAGTGACGCAAATGCTTTAAAAGGAAAATGTGGTATCTATAACAAAAACCTGAGCACTGGAACAAAAGAAGAAAATCTTATGTCAGACTGTCATTGCATAATGTTCCAAGTGATGGCCAAAATGGTGTTTCGGTGGTGATTTGGGCAGCTTTATCGTGGTATTTCTTGGGCCCCATAGATAACATGCAGAATCAGATTACTGCCAAGGCGTGTGTGACCATTTTGGCTTATCAGACCCATCCCATGGTCAAATGTATGTTAGCAAATGGTGATTCTGTGTTCCACAAGAGGGCCCCTGTCCACACAGCACACATCATCTAGGGGTGGTTTTGTGTGCAGGAAGATAAATCGAACGGATCTCCCACGGTCACCGCAGTCACCAGATCTCAGTGTTACTGAGCCTTTGTGGAGAAAGGTGTGTGATCGTTATCCACCATCATCGTTACCTAGACGTGCCACTATTTTACAGGAACACTGGTTTAAGGTTCCCTTGAAACCACGCAGGACCTGTATCTATTCAGAGGCGACAGGAAGTTGTTTTGCATACTATAGGTTTTCCTCCAGCCTACTAGGCATGGAAATGATTTGCGTTTTGGTGTTTCCATATATCTGTCCTCCTGTATGTCTTCAGTTAAATGTTGGACACACGCGTAGTTGTGTATTCCCTACCGTTTTTACCCTCTACAGCTCTCTGAAGTATCATGGAAGCTCTTACTTTATGTCTTAATCCTTTCTCCCTCTCCCCCTCCATGTTTTCCACATTTTTCTGTCCTGCCCGCCTTATTTCTCCATTTCTACTATTCCTCCATAAAACCACGTCTCAGTCATCGATTCTGTTCTTTTTCAGTTTTCTCACAGTCCACGGTTTGCTACCATACAATGCTGCGCTCCAACGTAGAGTCTCGCAAATTTCTTCCTTGAATTAAGGCCGATGTTTGATTCTAGTACATTTTTTTTGGCAAGAAATGCCCCTCTGACTGTGCTGGTTTTCTCTTATGTCCTTACTTCGTCCCTCCTTCGAAGGTAGTGGGGTTCCTCACCTTCGCGTCACGCCTGCTGGACGTCATTAGCTGAGTCTTTCTTTGGTTTGCTCTCAATCAATGTTCTGTACTCAGTCTTCATTCCATTCAAAACGTCCTGTAACGCTTCACTTTCACCGAAGACAGTAGGGTTGTCAGTGCATGACGTCACAGACAGCCTTTCACCCTGGATTTTTGCCCAAATCTTGACACTTTTTTATTTCCATCACTGCTTCTTCGATGATGTACAAACCGAATAGAAAGAAGCTAAAGAGTACATAATCTCCTTTTTCCGTTCCAAACTCTTCGCACTTTTTTCTTTCTTGGTTTTTGTAGATACTGCGTATTACCAATCTTTCCCTACGGCGAAAGCTACTTAGGCCTTCCCCAGGTTGTATAACATCTTTAACCATTTAACATTGTCAAACGCTTTTTGTAGATCGAAAAATGCTATTAATGTCTCTTGCTGGCATTATTAACTGCAGCGTCAGAACATCCTCTCTCGTGTTCTCTCTTTTCTAAAGCCATTCTGATTGTTATCTAACAGATCCTCTTTTCTGGTCTTCCGTATATTGTTCTTGTTACTAATATTCTTTTTTTTTCTTTGTGCAGTAGCCGCCTCTTCTTGCTTTATTGTACCGAGCGTTACCTTCATTATAGAGGAAGGAAAATCGTAGGCCGGCCGGAGTGGCCGAGCGGTTCTAGGCGCTACAGTCTGGAACCGCGCGACTGTTACGGTCGCAGGTTCGAATCCTGCCTCGGGAATGGATGTGTGTGATGTCCTTAGGTTAGCTAGGTTTAAGTAGTTCTAAGTTCTAGGGGACTGATGACTTCAGAAGTTAAGTCCCATAGTGCTCAGAGCCATTTGAACCATTTTTGAAAATCGCTGGAGGGGGAGAGAGGGGAGGGGGGGGGGTTGGCAGCCTGGTTTTCTCAACACAATACTTTCCTGGTCTTGGTCGTGTTGAAGACTGTATGTCCTCCACCTTCTCCTGAACTGACTTATGCAGCCAATTATAGGCGGACCACAGTTCATCGTGGACTCATCACAATACAATTTTGCATTTTTTTTTTGACATGTGGAAATCATTGTAATAGAAGCGATAAGCGAAACAAAAATGCACAGGATTGACGGAGAACCGAGTCTTGCAATTTGTAGTCTGACTTATCGACCAAGCAACTTCGATCTTCATTCACACGTGAACAAATGTGTCTTCAGAGCCGCTTCGAAATGCGCCTATTCTTCGCCCATGGCTTCTCCAAGGCCGCCGCCAGGTGGTGGTGGTGGTTGTGGTCGTCGTCGTCGCCGTCGTCAGTTGCAGGCCGTCAGGGGGGCGCCTGTGGGACAGCGGCTTGGCGCTCGCTACTCGTTCCGCTTTCTTCCCCCGCCACCGCCGGACAGCACTGACAAGTGACGGCGCCGCACAGCGGTAGCCGGGCAGCGAGCTGCTACCGACAACTCGGGCTCGCCGCCCAAGACGAGGCAGTCAGTACGTCATCTGCGATGTGTTTTTGCGCGTGTATATTTCTGTACTGGTCTGAATTAACTTCCGTAAACCATACAGACAGCGAATCATCCTCCTTAAATTCCTCTAGTGTACTGATCCAGTGTTCTTACAGGGTCGCAATTATTGAACTATATGAAAAAAAAATTAGTTACAAACTACAGCGTGCACACACTTTATTCAACATGTAAACGTCTCTACAGATATTCGTATTTAGGTTATGACATGTACGATTATCTACCATCATTGGCGACGATGTGGCGCAGACGGATAGCGAAATTATGCATGACCCGCTGGACTGTAGGAACATGGATGCTGTCGATGACCTCCTGAATGGCTGTCTTCAGCTCAGCAATGGTTTTGGGGTTATTGCTGTACACCTTGTGTTTAATAAAGCCCCACTGAAAGAAGTCGCATGTGTTCAGATCCGGAGAATACGGCAGCCTACCGACGCCTATGCTAGTGGCCTCTGGGTACCCCAGAGCCAGAGTGCTCCTCCATGATATCGAACACACTCCAGCTTCGATGGGGTCAAACTCCGTCTTGCATGAACCCAACCTTGTCGAAATCTGGGTCACTTTTGATAATGGAGATGAAACCATCTCCCAAAACCTTCACGTGCCGTCAACGAATATCGCACCGATTATTCCGTAATTGGACATTGCACACCCTACACTCACCCGTTGAGGGTGAAGAGACTTCTCGATCGCGAACTGCGGATACTCAGTCCCCTCAAATGCGCCGATTTTGCTTATTGACGAACCCATCCACATGGCAGTGGGCTTCGTCGCTAAACGAAACCATACAGCGCATAGTAATTCCATCACGCCCCGCGGCCAACCATGCAGTTTGAACGTCCTAGCGCAAACCGTTCAGAATTTATGACTATTTTATTTCATATAGTTCAGTAATTGTTACCCTGTACCAACACGGCACGTCGGAAGGTGGTAATCAACGTTGCCTATAGCCATCTGAAACTCTTAAGCGCCCTTTGCAGGAACTTTCAGATTAACCGAATTATTCTAGCTTATTTTTGTTTCGAGAGTACAGTTTTTCCATTTCAGATTTTCCCTCTTTGAACGTATTTACTTCCACTTCAGTAGGTTTGTCTACAATTTTTTACTGCTGGGAAGGGCAAGGCGCTCTCTCCATTCATACCTAGTATTTATGTGCTATTTCGGAATCTGACTCACAATGCATTTGAATTGGTTAACGCTTATGACACGTGTGTCACTGCTTGGTCGTCGTTATCAGTTAGCACTAGTTATATAAAAAATCCATCTTCTGCCGTTTCCTCAGCTTATGATATATGTTTACACTTTATTGACAGGAAGTTTTAATCAGTTTATGGTGCTTCAGTGTTTGTACACTTGGCGTCAACCATTAAAATTACAAGCTCCTCCACTCTCCCTCCTGGTTCCTTCCTCGAAGGAGTGAGTTATGCTGTTGCTTTTGTTGCCTTGAGCGGCTGAATATTAAAGAAACAATACGCCACATACCGTTTTTTTACACACTGTTATAATTCCATGAGCATCTTAACGTAAAGATAAGGTTAGGACCCACAACATAATTCATTCATGTGCATTCTGCAGAAACTAGTCCATTTTTAGCGCACTCATATTCGAAGAGTAATCGCTCAGATCACGTACGTTGCGCTGCTTAACACAGTAAATGAGGGCTTTCATGCGGAGGAACAGTAATTGGTATTTACAAGGTATGACAATAGCTAAACATCTTAACAATTTCGTAAATGAATGATTTAAATACAAAAAAATCCGTGTTATCGGTAACTAACGGGAACGGATTAATCTCGTTGCGCGTGCTGTGTAAGGCGAGGCAGTCCGTTCGGTTAGCCACTGTCACAGTTCATACCACGACATCGATGAAATGACCGCTTTCATAACTAAGCATTCAGCATTGATGGGCATTGGTAATTTCAAGCATTCTATGACCGTTGCTTTCAATACGCAGTCTGGTTATACATACTGTGCTTGTAAACGGTCACAGAAAAACCTGATGCGTCAGTCCATGCTAAGCAGTTACGGCAGTTAATGTCGATCCACTTTTCTATTAATGGTATTTCGCCTCCGAAGAGATTATTTCACACCATTAGAAGATCTTGGAAAGGACTAATGTCTAAATACAACGTGGAACAGTGGCGAGAAGGAAATATGTAGTGAAATAGCTAGAAGTAACTAAAGTTTTATTGTTTCTTTCAATTAAGTTTATCTTCCGATTATCTTAATTTTATTTGGCAAATATAAACTAATGTCATTTTCCACTTCCAAGCATTTACGTTAAAAACTGAGCTGAACTTTGATGCACTGTGAACAAAAATACTGATCACCTTCCCTAAGTACGATGGGTAGGCAAAGTTTTAATTATCTCCAAAACCCAAGGTTGCGTAATTAATTTCTCCTTCCGTGAACAAAGGAACTTGCCGAGCTGGGGCTGCTTGTGTGCCTCAACGATACCGACAACCGTACTTCAGGTGCAACAACGGAGGGTTATTTGTGGAGAGACCAGACTTACTCGTGGTTCCTGAGTATGGGCTGCAGCCTTTTCAGTAACTGCAAGCATTCTGGATGATTGATCTGCCGTTGTAACGTTAGTCAACATGGCCTGGCTGTGCTCTACTGCTAGCAGCTGAAAAGAAGGGGTAACTACAGCCGTTTTAAATTTTTTAGATCATACAGCTCTGCATTATGAGAATGATGGTACTCTCTTTGGTAAAATAAAATATCCCGAAGGTAAATAGTCTCTTCCTCCTCCTCCCCCCTCGACTGTGCTTGTAACTAGCAAACAGTTACAGGTACGTACTATCGGAATCTCCCGCCTGGATTACGGAAGGCTGTGAGGACGAAGTGTCACAGGAAGCTGGACCAATGGAGCGTTTTTGCTCCACAACATACCAGCTTATTCTGTGCTCGGCAGTCATCAATTCTGCTTCCTTCTTCATTCATTCATTCAGAATTTGCCTCAGCCCTCGATATTCTCCTGAAATGGCGCCCGGTGCTACTTCCTATTTTCTCTGATGAAATTACTTGGCAGGCTTTTCCAGAATGAGTACATGGTTGTTTTAGAGGTGAAACGTTTCCAGCACAGATTAAATGCAGACTTGCACAAACAAGATGGCTTAAATGGCTCTGAGCACTATGGGACTTAACAGCTGAGGTCATCAGTCCCCTAGAACTACTTAAACCTAACTAACCTAAGGACGTCACACACATCCATGCCCGAGGCAGGATTCGAACCTGAGACCGTAGCGGTCGCGCGGTTCCAGAGTGAAGCGCCTAGAACCGCTCGGCCACAACCAAGATCTCCGGCAAGGTATCCATCATCTGGAAAAGAGCGTCGCATTTGAGTGTAGGTACAGGAAGGGTAATACCATCGCTACGTTACGAGCTCGCAGCTTATTTTTCGAAAGGGTGATTAAAACTTTTGACTTCCCGCCGTATACTGTAGCCAATTGAAAACTGACTGTTCCGAACCTGTAATGGCAATAATACATAAAAATTAATTTATTATTTGATAAATTCAGTGGCCGGTAATTTATCTTAGTGTACAGTCAGTGATTCGCTCAACATGGCTTACGTCACAGAGAGAAACTGCTTACCTTCGTGATGCTCGGGGCAGAGGGGCCAGTTGCAGGTGGCGATGCCGCACCTAGCGCTGTGTGAGGCGCATTACGCAAGCTGGCGCTTGCGCAACTCGGTGCGGTCCTTGCCACTGCCACCTTACAGCCGGGAAGGTTGGCCGCCTCACGGCTTACTGCTTACGCTTTCTGCGCCTGGCGAAACTGCAGCTGGCCTGCCAGCCAAGTGGCGAGGCGTTGCGAGGACGACTGCTAACTAAGCGGGCCTCCTGCCTCTCGCACCTCTTGAGTTGTGTCGCGCCAGTCCACTCGTCACACTCACAGAGCTCAGACATCGCGCGTATCAACGATAGATGTCAACACCAGATCCGCAGACCGGAGTTATCAGGGCACATCGCGTTCATCGACGCTGGCGACATGGTGATACAGAAATATCACCATAGTCTGCTGTTTCAGTTTCAACGCCAGACTGATTCACGCGATACGGAATAAAAAGTTGTGAACCCGTTGGCTACTATACGTGTGACTGAAGTTTTTCAGAACATTCTGTTTCCGGCCAGGATATGACTGAAAATTATTCAAGGCTTCATGCGTGGTCCTCCATCCGGATGCACAAATTGTTATTAAATTTTCCATGCAATTTTCCCTGCCATCTCTCGCATCCAAATCTTAATTCTAATATTTCGACTGTGTATCGTCCAGCCATCTTCAGATTGAGCCGAGGTGACTAACGCTCCAGCACTTGCTCAGGCCTTTTAAACCCGCGGACAGCACTACTGCGCGCAGACGGCCACTGATACACAAGGCATCAGAGATAATCAGCGGCAATGAGGTTTAACATATGCATGGAATTAGATCTATGGCTGCGCGGTCGATCCACACGGTGATATCTATGTATTACTACGAGCTGCTCGTCGCGAGGTCTTCATGAGTTTATTACAGAAAGTGCCGGATTCCATGATTTGTCCAAGTTGAAGGTGGTATCTCAAATTCGTTGCCAACCGAATTTCAAATGCTTCTTTCACTACTGTGTCCCAGAAACAAAGCTGAGGCTAAAATTTCGACGTTATCGTACACCATAGACTACCCCGTGTCAATACAGTGCTCTGCTACCGCCGACTTATTAGGTTGTAAGAGCCGGGTGCACCTAGGGGTACCCTGTGCGTCTCCTCATGGACAGTACCTGTCGTCTGCCCGACGTATGAACGGCCACACTCTGAGGATCTTGTAAACCTCAGGCTTCAGATACACTAAATCATCTTTAACGGAACCCAGGAGTGCTGCTGTCTTTGGTGGAGGGCGAAAAATCGCTTACACTTTGTGCTTGCTGAGGATCCGTCCTATTTTTGACGATAAGCTTCCCACGTACGTCAGAAAAGCCATGGATTTAAAAATTTCCGTGACTTCTCCTCCTTTCCTTATTCCCACTGTTGGTTTCATTTGCAGTGCCCTACATATCTGCTGTAGAAAGTACACGTTGGCTTCAAAAACTCTTCAAGCTTAGAAGCTCGCCCTCCAGACTGCTCTCGTCAACAATTACGTGTTCTGAGTACACTCCTCGTCTGCGAAGGATGGTGGCAGGTATTTGCACGTGAATATAAATCCGTATGGGTCGGTTTCCGATGTACTACATGTCCCAAAGTCGTACCAAAACTTCCGAAAATGGAAGGCACCCATCTCTTTCAATTTCCATCGTGAACTAAATCTGTCTCTGGATGGAATGCAGATGATTTAAAAATTCTTTTATCTTCACCATGGGGCCACACTACAAACGTGTCATCAACATGCCTCCAAAACAATGGAGGCTTCAAGGTGACCACCTTGCTTGTGGTGACCATTGTTCCTCTCACTGTGACTTTCTCTGTGACGCTCTCGAAATGGTCGGCTCTATAGCATCGTAGTCTAAAAATGTAAATATTTACTCACAATCCCTTCCCTTACGGAAGGCCATTGGCTTGATAGTGGAAACAGACAACTTCAGTACACCTCAACATTGCAGATTAAAACCCGCCGGTACTTTTGCTGCTATGCTTTGTTAACACAGCGTGGACGTGACAAAGCGCTAATGAAGTGAAAGGAGACTACCCTACGCAGATCTCGCGAGCTGATCTGTCAAGGGCGGGTTGAACAAACCCACTACGCATTGCGCGGAGCGATGGGATGACACACCCTGTTACGAAATGGAATATTTTACATCCTTCTCCATATAATCCTCTAATTTCGCGATACTGCATCATAATCTTCACATTACATCCGACCAACAGAAAAAAAATATGGCATCGTAACAGAACTAGGACGACTTTATTAGACTGCAAGTGTGGGATGTTAGTCTAAGTTTCTGTATCCAAGTTCATAGCGACAGGAATATCCTGTCCGTCGAGAAACATAAAAAAAGAAGACCACCTTTGCTGCTACGCTAAAAGACTTGCGTAATGCCAAATACTGACAGAATTCGAGAAACGAATTTGAACATTATCTGAGGGTTTTCCTACTATTCAATTCTTTCAAACTGTATTCTTTTCCTTTGTGGTTTGTGCATGGACTAACGGGCATAATACGCTACAATGCACGTATGTGTTAGACACTAATGATCACTGTTAATCAAATACTACAGAAAAATTTGTGTTCATTCGTGCTGAAGAAAACGACACCACCTTTGTCACCTCCAAAATAAAACGTCTAAGATCCTCTAGATCATTGAACTGACCAAGTGACGCAGAATTCTTTACGACATCCATCAGGATTATTAGTACGATACTATGTTGTGAAAGCCTGGGGTCCTGGTTCACGATTACCGGAGCTTTAAGTAGCAAATTATTACGATCTACAAGGCGACATAATAACCTACATAAAAAACAAAATATGGTTATTTACTCGTATCTGAACGAAACGGAAGGCAGTACGAGAACCAACTAGTACATTGTTATTTCATATCCAGCTATGTTATCGTTGCAGGAGCTTCAAAATGCAGAAATGTTTCCGCCTCACATTCTGCTTCGTCCCTCCCCGCACGTTCCGAATTATCACGAAGAAGTGGAGCAAGTCAGAGGGCAATGACTAGTGCAGTTCTATAAAAAGCTTTGAACTTCCTTAAACACCCAAGAACTTTTGTGAGTGGGTCTATGAAAACACTGCCCATGCATATCTCTCCAGTGAGGTCCGCTAAGATAAATGTCACCCAGATACACCCACCATCCCAGGTTTTCTTCCGTAAACTGAGCGCAATGAACCTTAGCTGATGCAATAGAACGTGAATAGGAGAAAACAGAAGTATGTACGTATGACGTACTTTTTCCTAAAAAAGATTAAGACAGCTAGAGAACCGGAACGAGTAACTCCAAGAGTAACATAACAAAAAACAAACTAGAAGATCCATATAAACGTAGCAACAAAACCGCGTGACTGACAACTACCTTCAAAAACTTTAGAAAACGTCTGAAGACTGAAAACGGTTTCTCATTATGGTATTTACTATGGTAGGGTTATTTTAAAATACCATCTACTTTTAAAGTTTTCGTCTGTTGGCAATATCACGACGAAATTAACCAAAACGACATTGAGTACGTTAACTTTAAACTGAGAACTCAATGTACAATGAATGTTAAGTTTACAAAGGTGGTAGCAGACCCAAAGCTACGGACAGTATGGTATCCTTATTTTAATAACAAGATTAAAATGTCGCTCCGATGTTCTAGCCTCTGCTGACCGCCAGACGGCCACGTATTCTGAGTGGGGAACTCTCCACCCACTGGTAAATGACAAACGAATATACGTTGGGAAAGTACGCAAAAGCCGCCCTAGTAGTTTTGTAGAAGTCAAACGCATCCAGTTAACAATGGTAACCCCACTTTTTTTTCTTCAACTATCACGTCGCAAAAACTGAGGCATACAGCTTACATAAAACAGCCACATTCCCCGTTCTCCGCAGGCAGTACTCAGACTAAGATAACAAGAAACATGCACCTATGAACAAAGAACGTTATATAATCTACTGCATTTTAAGCACACAGGGGCAGCACATGAATTACGATAGCGTAACAGCTACACAGTTCATTCCACGGGAAAGCAGCTTAATATTTTCCTGGAAGCTACGTCCTCTTTTCGTGGTTAACTCCCAGCATGCAACATCAATAAAATTCTACAGCCTCTTACTGAACCGTTCCA
Organism: Schistocerca nitens; assembly: GCF_023898315.1. Classification (NCBI taxonomy): domain Eukaryota; kingdom Metazoa; phylum Arthropoda; class Insecta; order Orthoptera; family Acrididae; genus Schistocerca; species Schistocerca nitens. The sequence goes on along the minus strand of NC_064614.1, from coordinate 760,976,332 downwards.
TTCTCGAATAGCTCTTGAGAAAAATTTACGTCTAATTTTTTTTGCGCGAGCTCTGATTTCCCTTATTACTCGCAATTTTGGCAATTTCTCCCTATGTAGGTGGGAGTCAAAAGTATATTGCATTAGGAGGAGAAAGTTGATTAAAATTTTGTAAAAAGATTTAGACGAACAGAAAAATGCCTTTGATTTAACGATTACCACACAATTCGCTTATATTCATGACAGTCTCTTCCCTATTTCGCGATAATACAAAGCGAGCTGCCTTTTTTGAACTTTTTCGAAGTCTTTCTTCAATAGGATCCCATAGCGCGCAGCATTAGTCTAGAAGGTGGAGAAGCTTTGGCTGCGCAGTATATTTAGTAGATTTGCAGCACCTGTGTGTTTTGTCAATAAAAAGCACTTTGGTTCGCTTTCTTTACAGTATGTTCTATGTGGTGGCTCGATTTTTAAGTTTAGTGTCATTGTAATCCACGAGTATCTAGTTGAATCGACAACCTGAAATTTATCTGACTTATCGCGTAACCGGAGTTTAACGGAATTTTTTAGTACTCATGTGGAGGACCTCACTTCTTACTGTTTAGGGTTAATTATCACTTTTCGCACCGTAAGGTATCTAGTTAATTCCTCCTGCAATACGTTTTGATCTTTAGTGGCTGGTACTCGACAGCATCATCTGCCAACAATCTAACAGGGCTGCTCAGATCTATATTACTGAACAGAAACGGACACCCGATCCCGGTTACAAAGTTTAACACGATACGACAAGTATTAAAGTCAGAAACGTTGTAAGGCATTGTAGCAGTGTAACTCACGCCGCGGCAAATTACGTAGAATATATTCATCAGCATTCAAGCATGGGAGCATTTAGTAATTTCCAAAAAACTTTACACAATTTCAAACTTTTTCGAAAAATCACTCTCGATGACATCCCTCACGAAATACTGAAAGGAAAGACGTTGATCGCTTACTGCATTTCCGCTGTTCAGGCATAGAACTTCAGGGCGTGACGTTTTAATTTATACATTCTTTACAATTAACTATTCGCAACACATATCGTAAGCAGTATCTACATATGCCACTGCATGATTCCCGCCTTCAGCTGTAAATGTTTTACGTGCGTAACATCAAATATTTAACACATCAACTGAATAACGATGTAATATGTTTCAAGTTGTTTTATACATGGGAGTTCGATTCTTTGGAGAATCGTCGGTGGGGTGGTGGTGGTGGTGGTGGTGGTGGTGGTGGTGGTGGTGGTGGTCGTCGTCGTCACCACTTGTCTCCTGAAATGGAGATATCGCTTCTGTTTTGCTCTACGACTTTCCGTCAATTACAACGAACTGTAACCTTCCCGACCGGAGATCACGAATCCAGTGGCACTACTGAGACGACAGTTGACAGGCACGCAATTCCATTGAGAGTCGCTTGTGAGCAACAGTGTCAAAACCGCTCCGGAAATCTAGGAATATAACTTCCGCTTCCTGTCGACAGCATTCGTTTCTTTGTATGAATAAAGAGCACAGTATAAGAGACCGTTATCTGGAAAACGGTAACACGAATATCAATTTCTTGACAAGATTACACGGTAGGGAAAAGCTTAGCAAGTGATCATTCGGAAGAGGTAAGAGTGGGTGAGGTATGCGGGGGAGGGGGGGCGACTGCGGCGGGGGTCTAACGTTTCTTATACTTAATATACAGGGAGCCGTGTCCACTGTCTACGGGATAAATTATTTAACTAAAGTTAGTAATGTCATAAGAATTTCTGAAAGTGAAGATGCGAGAGAGTATAAAACAAGGAAACTGCGATGGTATACAAACAAGACCAGCTGGAACAGCCACATACGAGGGTTGGAACTTTAATAGTGGCAACTATTTATTTACAGAGCGTACGAAATAGATACTTGTTTCAAAGTTTTCCTGACCTTCAAAGTAGTCACCAGAATTGTGTGTAACCCGTTGCCAGCGATGTGGAAGTCTTAGGGTCCTCTTAGCAGTGCCGGTTGTATTGACAGTTCGAGCGGCGCGGTCTATTTCCCGACGAATTTGCATCAGTTCTGAAGCGAATGCCGTGAAGTGTTCCCTTCAGTTCAGAAATCGCGTTGAACTCACGAGGGCTTGAGTCAGGGGAGTGCATTAGGTGGTATAGCACTTTGCAGCCCCATCAGTCAAACAAATCAGTAACAGCTTGCACCGTACGTGCTTGAGCATTGTCCTGCAAAATGGTCAGGTCCTGCAGAAAGTGTCATCAGTTCTGTCTCTGAGCTGTTCATTTTTGGAACACAAACTACGGCCAGCTGAGACACATGTGGTGACGCTTTCTGCAGGACCTGACCATTTTGCACAACAGTGCTCAAGCACGTACAGTGCAAGCTGTTACTGATTTGTTTGACTGATGGGGCTGCAAAGTGCTATACCACCTACTGCACTCCCCTGACTTAAGCCCTCGTGATTTCAACTCTATTTCTAAACTGAAGGAAACCTTCCACGGCAGTCGCTTCAGAAGTGATACAAATTCGTCGGGCAATAGGCCGCGCCGCTCGAACTGTCAACACAACTGACACTGCTAAGAGTATCCTACGACTTCCACATCGCTGGCAACGGGTTATACACAATGCTGGTGACTACTTTGAAGGTCAGTAAAACTTTGTAACACGTTTCTATTTTTGTACGAGCTGTAAATAAATAGTTGCCACTATTAAAGTCCCAACCCTCGTACTTGGCTTACCAGAGCGTCTCAGACGTATCTCAATATCGGAACTGTTGCGCTTTACGAAGTCGTGTAAAATCTCCAGAAGAACTACCATCTCTTTGACCCTTTCTTCTTTCATGTTCATCGAAGGTATAGGAAAATTATCTGCCTGTAGTAGGTAAAAATAGTCATTTGCCTTTCAATTGCAATTATGTAGGTAGATCGCATGAAATTTTTACGCCAGGAAGTACAGCTTAAGGAAGCGCTTTATTGTAGTTGGAAGAAAAGTTTTTCAAGAAATCTTCCTAGATTCTTTTGCTTTCTCACACCCCACGTGACATTTATGGTGATGGCGAAGCTTAGGCCAGTCGAACCCGATCTCTGGCAGGAGCAGATACGTCCTCACAGTGCTCCGTCTGTGAATGGAAGGGGAAAACGGCACGAGAAGAATTTTGCACCGATAAATTGACTTATTCTGCTTGAAAATGACGTACATTATTAACACCTATATGGTAATAGTCGACCTTAAGGTTTTTTACCCTAAGCTTCTGTTTGATCTGTTGTTCAACATATTTGTGCAGAATCCTCGAATATATTCTCAGTTCGAATGTAATAAATTTTGTTGTGTACGAATCAGCATGGTTTTAGGAAGAATCGCTCGTGGAAACTCAATTTGCAGTTTTCTCTAATGATGTACTGGGAACTGTGGATGAATGACAAAACGCAGATTCAATACTTCTTGATTTCCGGAAAGCGTTTGACATGGTGCCCCGTTGCAGGCTGTTGAATGTACCAGTCTATATGGAACAGGTTCACAGATATGTGAGTGGCTTGAAGAGTAATAGTACCCAGTATGTTGTCCTCAATGGCGAGTGTTCATCAGAGACCCTTATCAGGAGTTGTTCTGGGAATTGTGATAGGACCGCTGTTGTTCTTTATACACAAAATGATTTAGCGGACAAGATGGGCAGCAATTTGTTGTTGTCTGCTGTGGTGTACGGTAAGTCGTGCAATCTGAGTGACTGTAGCAGAATACAAGACGACTTAGACAAAATTTCTAGTTGGTTGTGATGAATGGCATCTAACTCTGGATGTAGAAAAATTTAAGACTATGAGGATGAGTAGGAAATAAACCCGGAATGTTCGGGTAAAACACTTTTAGTGTCCTGCTTGACACCGTCACGTATTCTAAATATTTGGGCGTAACGTTGCAAAATGATATGAAATGGTACGAGCTTGTGGTGGCTGTAAGAGGAAAGGCGTATAGTCGACTTCGCTCTTTCGTAGAATTATTCCAATAAACCGTTCACCTGGTGCGACCAACTGTTGAGAACTGCTCGAATGTTTGTTGTCTGTACCAGGTCAGGAAGACATCGAAGCAATTCAGAGGCGGACTGCTAGATTTGTTACCGGTAGGTAACACACAAGTGTTACGAAGATGCTTCTGGAATTCAATTGGAAATCGCTGGAGGGGAGGAGTCATTCTTTTCGGGGAACACTACTGGAAAGTGTAGAGAACCGGCATTTGAAGCTGACTACAGAACGTGTCTCTTGCTTTCGTAAGGAGCACGAAGTTAACATACCTCATACTGAGGCATATAGGCAGCCGTTTTCCCTCTTTCTAAATGCGAGTGGAACAGGAAAGGAAATAATTACTGAGCAAATACAAACAAAATTAAAGGAATGTAATTTATGTAAATTGAAGGGGGGGGGGGGGGGGAAATCACTGCTTTCAGCTGTAGCGGGACATTAAGAGAAATCAGCGGCGACGAGTGAAAATATATACCGGACCGGAATTCGAACCCGGGATCTTCTGCTTATCAGGCAGGCGCGGTAACCACTGCGCCATCCGAGACACAGCGTTATCGCAACTGTACGGACTACCTTGGCACGCCTCACGGCCGATCCACACTCCTATCGAGCGCCACGTACCCGCAGCCCCTGTTCATCATACTCCCTCCCATTCGCTACTTAATGTCCCGCTGCAGCTGATAGTGATCCGCCTTGAATTTATATGTATTGTCTCGCAACTACTGCATCTGCATGGAGCCTGTTCTTTCGAAGGAACAGACACTGTGCAGTAAAATAAATGTAATTTACTACTCATGACAGTATTTGACTGTCACCAATGGCTTGTAAATTCTAACTTTCGATCGTGATATTTACATTGTAAGAGAAGTTTAATGACAAATACGAATATTAAACACAAAGAAGTAAATAAAACCGAAATTTATAGGTTAGAACGTATTGTTTGCTTCTTACGCAATGCAACAATAATCTGTAAACTGTATTTTGAGATTTTAATTTTACTTCGTGTTTTATGTAAGCACGTTAGGTCGTAACAGGAACAGGTGACACTCAATTCAAGCCGACAGTGACAAATATTTGTCGTTTCGGGAAGTATATTCGTTTAGAAAATTCAACTTGTAGGCCGGGCAGAGATAATGGACTACCGCAGTTACCACCACATACAAACCATCCAGTTAAGTACTTTAAAAGAAACCAAATGGTATTTGTAATAATATAAAAAGGAGGAGTTTTATTCCTGATTGATAATTTAGCTTCGTAAAATGCAGGTTTGAAACTGGGCATTCATGACGCCCTTTTGCCTATGGTATGTCTCTGGTGTTAAAATTTTTCACAGATAGGTAGTTTTAGCGCAAAATCGATATGCAATGTCAGAAGCCGGTTAAAAAATCTTCCTAACGATACTCCACATTCTTGCATATACGACTGATGTGTGATGAGAAAAAATGGTGTTAACTTGAGAAATTACATATAGGATTATTAAAATTGCAATGAACGTTTGAGAGATGGAGGAACGTTTACGGTAATTTACAACAGTAAGCCGTTGAAGCTCCCCATTTCGATTCGGCCTGTTTGGAAAACTATGCCTTCTTTTCGACCATTTCTGGCGCTCAATTAGACGGTCTCTTCATTAACCGATTTGAGATAAAAGAGGGCACGTTACAGATTGTGTGACAGGTTTTACTTCCTGCGTAATATACTGGCTATCTCAGGAGAAAAGGTCAATATTCAGGGATATGACAGGAACGGTCAGTCGAATCGGAAATGTCTTGGATTCATGGCCTTTAAAATGCATACCTTAAGAGCTATGAGCACTTGGTTCGTCTTCGCTGCAGTGAAGCATCTCTTCGTCTGAAGAAGTGCTCATAACACTTAAGGCATGCATTTAAAACCAAAATTTACTCGACGTTTTTGCTTCGAATGCTCGTTTCTGGCATATTCGTCAATGCTGACCATTCTTCCTGGGGCTGCATATATAATCTCACGGAACGCAAGAGGCTCGTCAATGATTCGCGAGCGCGAACAGTGTACCAGTGAGTTGTCACGGACACGCAGCGGGCGTTCCCTGAACTGCCCTGCAAGCGCGGGCGTGCCGGGCTTCCCACAGGAAGCGCCGTGCACACCAACCTGCTGCCTCAGCTTGGGAGCCGTGGGAAACGGACGCGCCCGACCAAGTAAGCGGGTGCGGCGCTAACTGTACCGCTAAACCTAGGCCGTGGCCTGGCACGCCAGACTCACGACTTTCGCGAATGCACAGTGCTTTGCGGTAGCAACGCTAACGTCCCAGTGGCAACCGCATCAGTGTGTCTGCTAAACCACTAAAGATCTAGCATCATTTGAGACTGACCTAGTCATGCTTGTAACCTTCCCGTACCACTCGACACAAAGAAATTCCCACAATCCGCTTGAAATAATGTAGAGTGGGCCATAGGAAACTTTGTAAAGGGCTCCACACTCTACCATTGGATAGCAGCGCTAGGTCGCAAACGATATCGCTGTAATCGCTCGATCGCCTCCACCCCCAAGCCGCGCACGGGTGATTTGCCAAGAAATTTCAACAAGTACTATGTTACGAATGCCACGGTATCGAGAAGTTCTGCCGTATAACATGAACTATGTTAAGCAGCAGTGGCTGTTTGTCTCGGTATCTCCACTTACACTCTCACAAATAAAAGAACGGAAATTTTAATATTCTGTATTAAATTGGTTTTTGAAACTTTCTTGGGAACTGTACGTTAGTTTAGGAATTATACACTGAAGAGCCGGAGGAACTGGTATACCTGTCTAATATCGAGTCAAGCCCCCGCGACCACGCAGAAGTGCCGTAACACGACGAGGCATGGACTCTACTGATGTATGAAGTACTTCTGGAGGGAACTGACACCGTGAATCCTGCAGGGCTGTCCATAAATCCCTAACAGTACGAGGGGGTGGAGATCTCTTCCGAACAGCGGAAGTGTTTAAACTCTGAAGAGTGTTCCTGGAGCCACTCTGTAGCAATTCTGGATGTCGGGGGTATCGCATTGTCCAGCTGGAATTGCGTAAGTCCCTCGGAATGCACAATGGACATGAATGGATGAAGGTGACCACACAGGATGATTACGTACGTGTAACCTGTCAGTCGTATCTAGACGTATCAGGGGCCCCATATTACTCCAACTGCACACGCCCCATACTATTACAGATCCTCCACCAGCTTGAACAGTCCCCTGATGACATGCAGGATCCATGGATTCATGAGGTTGTCTCCATACCCGTACACGTCCATCCGCTCGATACAGTTTGCAACAAGACCCATCTGACCAGGCAACATGTTTCCAGTCGTCAACAGTACAATGTCGGTGTTGATGGGCCCAGGCGAGGCGTAAAGCTTGTCTTGCCGTCATCAAGGGTACACGAGTGGGCCCTCGGCTCCGAAAGCCCATATAGATGGTGTTTCGTCGAATGGTTCGCACGCTGACAGTTGTTGATGGCCCAACATTGAAATTTGCAGCAATTTGCGGAATGGTTGCACTTCTGTCACGCTGAATGATTATCTTCAGCTGTCGTTGGTCTCTTTCTTGCGTGATCGTTTTCCGGCGGCAGCGATGTCGGATATTATGTTTTACTGGGTTCCTGGCATTCACAGTACACTGGTGAAATGATCGTACGCGAAAATTCCCACTTCATCGCTACCTCGGAGATGCTGTGTCCCATCGCTCGTGCGCCCAGTGCAACAACACGTTCAAATTCACTTAAACCTTCATAACATGCCATTTTAGCTGCAGTAACCGATCTAACAACTGCGCCAGACACTTCCTGTCATATAGGCGTTGCCGACTGCAGCGCCGTATACGGCCTGTTTACATATCTCTGTATATGAATACACCTGCCTATACGAATTTCTTTGGCACTTCAGTGTATTTTTCACTGATAGCCAGTAGGTTGCTCCAATGAAAATGTGCCCTTCAGTATTACGGTATATCATTTTCTTTAGAATTAAAAACTTTAATAACGTATGTAATTTTTTGATAAATCTGATCGAGCCCAGTGTATCTTGACTATTACTACGACCTTCCCATCAGTTCTACTTCCAATGTTTTAAATATTTGTATTGCTTCTTAATACAACAGCAACTAACTTTGAATTCACTTCTTAGAGTGGTTCGTGGTCCCTGAATAACTATAAATTCTACCGTGAAGTTCTGGGGCAGCGTGGAGGAATCTAAATGAAACAAAATAGACAACATGCTTGACGACTACGTATACGAGTTGCAGTCATGTTGCCGCCCTGCCACACGTCGCAAGCGATTAGTTAGATTGCACGAGAATTCCAAGCAATCAGCGATCTATTTCTGCGATTTGCTCTCTCACTTATGATATCTCGACAGAGCGCACGACCTTCGAGAGATCGCTGCGATCCGTTGTTGTCTGTGTGGTGGCCGCCAGGGCGGTTGCTGTTCGGTGTGAACCGCGCCACTCCATTGACTACCGGAGACAAGACCAGTGCAGTGCCATGGCGCTTTATTCCTACATCGAAAGTAGTCCGTTTCAAGTGGTCATTTTCGTTTATAAGTCACCGCCAAAACTGCGTGTTTTGTGAGAGCTGTTTGTCCTCCAGTCTGGCATCTGAACGGTGTAGGTGAGGTTATGAGAGACCATCCTTTTTACGAAAAATAAAAATATAGCACAATTGAGGAAGTTCTTGTCAAATGTCATATTGTAAATTCTTTAGACTCCTGAGAACTTAAGCATTTGGGGAAGTGTCGTCCAAACATTTCAGGACCTACATACGAAACACACCAGACAATATTTAGAACTTAGTAAACGTCTTTGTCTTATCTTTTTTTCATTTTTGTGCCGAATAACATCGAAAATAATTTTCTCGTCAAATGATTGACTTTTCACTGTTGAAGTGATTTTCATTAAAACACGATGATCTAGCTATTTATGCACAGAGTAGCCTTTTCTCTATAAAACCTATATGCGAGTACGTTTCTGGCTTCTGATATTTCTTTTTCTAGAGGGTAACATTCGTAGAAAAAATTGCAATACGCACGCCACATAGTCCCTTGTTTCAACGTATGCGCAGTGTGTAGCATACTCGGAAATTTGGAACACTATTTACGGCACAATCGTATAGGTCATTGACTCAGATACACACTCCTATGCCGTGGTTGGTCGCTTATTCACAAGCAGCCACGTAATACGCATGTATTTGGAGTTCTCTATTTTGACCAGTAAGTAGCTCGTGTCAAACGGGCTTAACATCAAGCGCGTTTATTAGCTTTTTTCGCAGCGGTAGAGACGTCGTTTCGTAAGTGCAATTTACTGCCGACATTTCTAAGTATACTACTAATTCATAATTTGTTGGTGACTAATTTATTATTTTTTCTCCGGAGTTCGAGCCAAATGTAATAGCCTAGCTGCAAGGTGCTTGATGATGAGTGCACATGAACAGTAGTGTGAGTGACGATACACTTGACAGGCATTTATCGGGATCATGTCACTGATTTGCTCTAAACACTTCCTGTTATTCATAAATTGTGGTCTTAAAGACATTGAACAGACACCGTGGCTACAGACAGGCGCACAGTTAGGAACTTTTGCAATTGTAGCGCGTGCGATCGACAGATATGAAACCACCTCGATAGGTAGTCTGACTTCGTAATTACAGCAGAGGTCTGAATCAGAATGATCAGATGGGGAATCGAAACCAGGTAGTCCTCCATACGCTGTACTAACTCATCCAACTTTAGACGTTCGACGCTTTCTGACAAAATTCTACATTTAATGTTTGACAGTAGGACCTGAACATCTGTTCTTCATATAAAAATTTAAATTTTTGTTGATTTCTATCTCTTAATGGCTCCGCATACTTTGCTTTCGAGAGGCTCCACGAAGCAGAAGTTGTAAACTTTTTGTCAAATAATGCCGTACTTTATTGCCTTGGATCCGCTAGTAGTAACTGTTACACGGAATTTTTTCTTTGGCGACTCGTGCTGCTTTAGTTCTTAGATTCGTTAACTTACAGACATTGATTGTACACAGATTCAAAGTTTTACATATAAATGACCTTGATGGGTGTTAGGACAAGTCTCCTCATATTACGATCATTTTTATTCGATTTAAAAATTACATGACATCCTCGCGTCACTGATTCAACGCTGGTCTACCTTGCTGCTTTCTCCTCAGAATGCACAAGTTAAAATCTTTGTCTCATCGCTGAAGAAATCATCCTGAACAATACAGTCAAGGACTGTTTTATTAAGTTATTAGTTTGTCCAGCTGAAACGAAGAAAAATACATACCCTATGCTCAAGAAATGCTCCCAGGTGATAACTGTACTAACCTGTTTTCACCTCTAACGATGGCAGCGCTGTAGGTGGAGATTTTGTAATGAAAATATTTTTACTTTGCAAATGTGTGTCCACAGTACAACTGCTTTGATACACAATCAACTTCAGGTACAAAGCACAGTTTTCTAGTTAGCGGCAGGTGAAAAAATGGCTTTGTCTTTAGAAGAGGCGTCGACATAATACTACGAAGTGTTCCCGCACAAGATCATTGTCTTTGGGGGAAATGTCTGCCGCCTTCGATTCATCAGAATGTACATAATTAAAGAGAAAGCCGAGGAGAAAATGGCGCGCAGTAGCAAGTTTTCCATGTTGCATTGTTTGCTTCAAGTAATTTCTTCTGAAACCTATATATACATTCTTTTTGCGGGAGACGACTGAAATAGAAATTTAAGTTTATAAAGATTCGAGCATCCGAAGCGAAATCGATTGTTCACAGTCAAAGCTTAACATAGCATTCCATGAACATGGGTGTCAGGAGGGAAAGAACTGAAGTAGGGGCCTATAATGGCTGTGCTCCTTAAGTGCCTATTTCCAGTTTTACATTCCAGATTTTAGTTCAATGAATATCAAACTCAACGCTGGGCTTAATTTTAAAAATTCTGAGATAATTAACGTCTTTGGAAACCACGGAGGCGCTAAATCCAGAAAATCTGTGTAAAAATATACTTTAACGACGACGTTTAGTAACGTGTTGCTTAAAGACCGAAATGTTTCCAAGATAAAGTACGGCGAGAAAATTAAAGTTCCTCTCATTACTAAATCGGCCTAAAGCAGATGCTTTAGGTCCGTTTTCAATTATAGCCGGCAATCTAATTTATTACAATTTAGAAGCCAAACTTTTGTTTCGTCTTTATGCCTAGCCTTTTAACTACAGCAAAATTTATGAAAAGCAGACATTTTCTGGAGGTCCTAGGTAACTTACTTTAAGATAGGTGTTGTGATCGTCGTGGACGGAATTCACTATACTGCTGTATATTTCGAAGTTTCTAAACTTCGAGAAACTAAATTGAAGTGTATATGTGTAAATTAGTTTTGCCGGCAGTGAGCCAGAGCAGTTTTCGTAAATCTTGGAGCTGAGAGTTCTTGATAAAAGTGGCAATTTTTTTTATAACTGGGTTTTACGTAGCTTCGTAGTAGTATAGTTCCATAATTACAAATGAAATGCAGAATTTTTTATTACGATACTTCTGCTACACTACACTACCGTAACACAAAGTAGATTCCTCGCGTCACTGAAGAACTATTTGTTGTTTTCTTTTAGTGTGATATTTTAGTTCGTCCTCGAAATGGATACCTACGATGTAACACGCTTCATCAAAATCAGTTCTGGCAGCACTTAAGTTTTCTTTCGCTCCAGTATAAAATGTGTAGGAAGGGTGTCACTCGACAGAAACCTACATGCTGCTTATTTATATAAATACGAACATGTACAAGTGGTTAAACTGACTAACAGTTGGAAACTGTGTACAGGACCGAGATTCAAGGCCAAGACTTGCCCTCGGTGAGCAATCTTTACAAAAAAATTATCTAGGTCCGACTTACAACCCGTTCTCACAGTTACAGTTCTGTATCTTTAGCCTACATTCCCTTCTGCAAGAGTTCCAGTCTAGCAACGTTTGCACGGCGTTTCGGAAGTACGATAGATGCGCTTACCGTATTAAAACTACCTGTCGCGTTAAGAGCTACTTCCGGTGATGGACTACGAACTAAATCAATAAACAACACTGATGATGTAGTTAAATTTGAAGCACTGCGCAGTTCATGAAGTATTTTGAATGCTACTCAATGTTTCCCATAGATTGCCAGGAAATCTTAGCGGATTTGTTAAGGATGAACATTATATCCTAATGGCGTTACGAGAAATCGCTTCACAGCCACAGATATCGCTGTCTGCATACCTTCCCATACTTATCTACATTGCAATGAAGTTACAGATGTAATTGCTGTAGTGATTAAAAATATACCATATTTTAGAAGCCTATGGGAACTTCACAGCCGAGAGTATGTTATTTTATGTTTGACATTGCGTCAGTTGTTGGGGACGACCTGATAGTTCCATTGTCCTTGAAGACTCAAGAATGCCAAGATCGCTAGCATTTCTTATTATGGCCGGTTTCGACAGATTTACGCTATTATCCGATATTGTAACAGTATCAGATGCAGGTGCTTGTCACTACGTGACTTTCATTATTGTAACAAGCATGTGCCTATAATATCGTTGCATGATCCAATGATGACAGCGTAGATCTGTCGAAACCGGTCATAGTAATGAAAAAAATTGTTAGCGATCTTGGCCAACTTGGTTCTTCAAGAATAATGTGAGGCTTAGAACTTTACTGAGACAAATATCACGCCTCGCTCACAGCATAATCTATCCAGGAGATGCACCGGTGTATGGTAATGTACACTATTAGCGCATTCGTATGTATGTCGTGCCTCTTACTTCGAGAGCTGGATAACTGACACTGGCCTGAAATTCCAACGACTCTTCAGGTGCAAGTAGGCTATTATACCACATATTTACCATCTGCTTGGCACTTCATTTATTGCTGTACAGTATTTCTTTCGCAGCTCTGAGAATGATCAACTGAATTTCTATAATCCCATCAATATTCTTTAATCTCATGAATATTCTTTATTACTGTTTAATCTCATCAGTATTCATTATTATTGTTGGGTGAAGCTGATTAGAGACTTAAGATTTCGACGTATAGCTATTTTCATTTTCGTCTCTGAGCACTTCAGTCACGCTATCTTCGATCTCCAAGAGTGGCTAAGTAGGTGGCGACACCGCTAAGATAAAAACAAACTGTCGGTGACGAATACACTCTTATCTCCAACCACTTCGTTTATCGCCCGCCACACAGCCGAAAGCCAAATCAGTATCTACTCAAAAAAATGATAAAAGTGAGAGATCATAATCAGTTGATCGATATTAATTGCGGAGAATAAAGCGCTACTCTTATCGTTTGAATGAATTAAACTGATATATTTGGTTCGCATACGTCACAGAAGAAAACCCAGAAAACTGTCTTGCCGTGGTCTCTCTTCCTCTAGAAGGGACTTTGTTTGTTTTGGTTTTAGGGCGCAAAACTGCTATGGTCATTAGCGCCCGGTCGGTGGCTTAGGAAACAGTAAAAACCGAAAATGGAAACCAGCAGCAATGGGAACGAAACTCAAAAAATTGGGAGAAACTAAAAGCAGAAGGAAAGCTTAAAAATCCACTACAGGAAGGGTTGGTTGTCCCAAAAAAAAGCTTCAAATGACTGACGTCATCTCACTGGCACTAATAAACTCTAGAACGCGATCGGCCGAGCGCGTGTCATCTGCTAAAATGGACGATATATCAGGCGACAGCTGTAGACGGGCGCGTAACGGAGTAAAATAGGGGCATTCAATTAAAAGGTGTCTTACCGTCCACAGCTGAGAGCAGTGGGGACAGAGTGGGGGAGGATCGCCGCTTAAAAGATGTCGATGGCTAAAAAGACAGTGCCCTATCCGGAGTCTAGTTAAAATTACCTCCTCCCGACGACGCGTTCGGGAGGAAGAGGTCGAAGCACAAGGAAGAGCTTTCACGTCCCGCAATTTATTATGGGGAAGTGTCGACCAATGTGCGTACCATAAAAGAACAACACGACGACATAAAACGCTCCGTAGATCGGTGAAGGGAATCGATCGAATAGCTGGCCGAAGAAGAGAGACTGCAGCCTTGGCCGCTATATCGGCAGCCTCATTTTCACAGATACCAACGTGTCCTGGGAGCCAGAGGAACGCCACCGAGACGCCCCCCAGGTGGAGCAAGCGCAGACAGTCCTGAATCCGGTGGGCCAGAGGGTGGACAGGGTAGAGAGCTTGGAGACTGAGGAGAGAGCTGAGAGAATCTGAACAGATAACATACTGTATCCGCTGATGGCGGCGGATGTATTGGACAGCCTGGAGAACAGCGTAAAGCTCCGCAATATAAACCGAACACTGGTCGCGAAGCCGAAATCGATTTGGGGTGTCGCCAACAATATAGGCACTCCCTACACCTAACGATGTTTTCGAGCCATCAGTGTAAATAAATGTGGCTTCCTTCATTTGTGCACATAGAGCAGCAAATGCCCGACGATAAACAAGTGAAGGGGTACCATCCTTGGGAAATTGACAAAGGTCACGGAGCAGGCAGATCCGTGGACGGAGCCAAGGCGGTGCTGTACCCCAAGTTGTCAAGAAGGTTTTAGGAAAGCGAAAGGAAAGAGAATGGAGCAGTTGACGGAAGCGGACTCCCGGTTGTAGTAGGGAGGAAGGGCGGCCTGCATACCCTACATCCAAGGAGGCGTCGAAAAAAATGTCATGGGCTGGATTAGGAGGCATGGAAGACAGATGGCTAGCATAACGACTCAGAAGGACTGCTCGCCGATTGGACAGCGGATGTTCAGCAGTCTCAGCATAAAGGCTTTCCACAGGGCTGGTGTAAAAAGCTCCAGACACAAAGTAATCCACGGTGGTGGATAGAGTCGAGACGACGAAGAATAGACGACCGAACAGAGGAGTAGACTATGCTTCCATAGTCCAATTTCGAGCGCACTAAGGCGCGATAGAGGCGGAGAAGGACCACTCGGTCCGCTCCCCAGAAGGTACCATTTAGGACACAGAGGGTGTTGAGGGATCGCAGACAGCGATCCGAAAGATAGGAACCGTCGGAGGACCAGCACAGTTTTGTGTCAAACATAAGACCCGAGAATTTATCGACGTCCGAAAACGGAAGGTAGACAGGTCCTAGATGTAAGGAGGGTGGAAGAAACTCCGTACGACGCCAAAAATTAACACAAACGGTCTTACTGGGAGAAAAGCGGAAGCCTGTTTCGATGCTCCAAGAGTGGAGGCGATCGAGACATCCTTGAAGACGTTCAAGAAGGCTGGTCCGTTGAGAGCTGTAGTAGATCGCAAAATCGTCCACAAAGAGGGAGCCTGAGACATCTGGAAGGAGACAGTCCATAATTGGATTTATGGCAATGGCAAACAGTACAACACTTAGCACGGTGCCCTGGGGTACCCCGTTTTCTTGGGAGAAAGTACGGGAGAGAGTAGTGTTCACCCGCACTCTAAATGTGCGCTCTGCCATAAATTCGCGAAGAAATAGTGGCAGATGACCTCGAAAGCCCCAAGAGAACAGTGTGCGGAGGATGCCTGTCCTCCAACATGTATCGTATGCTCTCTCCAGATCAAAAAATATTGCTACTGTTTGGCGTTTCCGGAGAAAATTGTTTATGATATAAGTGGAGAGAGCAACAAGATGTTCAACTGCAGAACGATGCTTTCGGAATCCGCACTGGGCAGGTGTTAAAAGACTGCGGGACTCCAGCCACCAAGCTAAACGGCAATTCACCATACGCTCCAAAACCTTACATACACTACTCGTGAGAAAAATGTGGCGATAGCTAGAGGTGAGATGTTTGTCCTTTCCAGGTTTCGGAACAGGAACGACGATAGCTTCCCGCCATCGTCTGGGAAAAGTACTGTCGGTCCAAATTCGATTATAAATGCGAAGGAGGTAACGCAGACTATGGGTTGATAAATGCAGCAACATTTGGATGTGGATACCATCCGGTCCTGGGGCGGAGGAGCGAGAAGAAGAGAGTGCATGTTGGAGTTCCCGCATGGAGAAAACAGTATTATAGCTTTCGCTATTTTGAGAGAAGAAAGCAAGAGGTTGCACTTCCGCTGCACGTTTCTTCGGGAGAAACGCTGACGGGTAATTTGAAGAGCTCGAAATCTCAGCAAAGTGTTGACCCAATGAGTTAGAAATTGCGACGGGGTCCACTAACGTATCATGCGCGACAGTGAGCCCAGAGACCGGGGAGAAACTAGGCGCGCCAGATAACCGTCGAATCCGACTCCAAACTTCCGAGGAGGGAGTGAAGGTGTTAAATGAGCTAGTAAAGAATTTCCAGCTTGCCTTCGTGCTATCGCGGATGACACAATGGCATCGCGCACGGGACTGCTTATAGCGGATACAGTTGGCCAAAGTAGGATGGTGGCGGAAGAGCACGTCGCCGCTCACGTACTGCGTCACGGCATGCCTCGTTCCACCAAGGAACTGGGGGGCGCCGGGGCAATTCGGAGGTGCGTGGTATTGAACGTTCCGCAGCTGTAAGAATAACGTCTGTAATATGTGTGACCTCATCGTCGACGCTAGGAAAGTGACGGTCATCGAATGTCGCTAGAGGCGAAAAAAGTGTCCAATCGGCTTCGCCAAACTTCCAGCGTCGCGGGCGCATATATGGCTGTTGAGGCTGCAGTCTAAGAACACATGGAAAGTGGTCACTCGAGTGTGTATCATCAAGGGCGAACCATTCGAAGCGCCGAGCTAGCGGAACAGTACCGACCGAAAGGTCCAAATGAGAGAAATTTGTCGTGGAGGCAGACAAAAATGTAGGGACCCCAGTGTTGAGGCAAACTAGATCCGCTTGGTGGAAGACGTCTAGCAATAGTGAGCCACGTGGACAAGGATGTGGAGATCCCCAAAGCGGGTGGTGGGCATTGAAGTCCCCAACCAGCAAATAGGGAGGTGGAAGCTGACCAAGAAGATGAAAGAGATCAGCTCGTGCCATTGGTGTGGACGATGGAATGTATACAGTACAAAGAGAAAAGGTATATCCAGAAAGGGAAAGACGGACAGCGACAGCTTGGAAGGAAGTGTTTAAGGGGATTGGGTGATAATGGCGAGTATCATGGAGAAGAATCATGAGTCCTCCATGGGCTGGAGTCCCTTCAACAGAGGGGAGATCAAATCGGCCGGACTGAAAATGGGGAAGAACAAAGCGGTCATGGGGACGCAGCTTTTTTTCCTGAAGACAGAAGATGACCGGCGAGTAGGATCGTAAGAGAATCGACAATTCATCCCGCTTGGCTCGAATGCCGCGGATATCCTAGTGGATAATGGACATAGGGTGAACAGAAAATGGATGAATGTGACCAAGGTTGCCGTCAAAACGACTGCTCAGAGCTTGCGACCGACAGCATGGAATGGCATTCAGCCGAAGGGAGAAGATCCTGATCCATAGGTTGTTCAGGAGCAGCTCCTGCCACCAGCGATCGGCCGGTTGATCGGCCACCAGCAGTGCGCCTCGGCGACACAGAAGACGGCCGAGGGCGATTTCCGCCAGGTGGTGCTGTAGATGAGACACGCCGTGGCGGAGGAGAGGAACTGGGTTTATTATTAGCTTTCTTGGACACATGATGTTTAGATGAAGGAGGAACCGATGGTTGTGAAGTTGGGGTACGTAAAAAATCTTCGCGAGTATGCTCTTTTTTTCGAAGTCTTGGTGTCTGACTTTTGGGTTCGAGATTTAGCAGAACCCGATGGAGGGTGAGCCATAGAGTGGGCAGGCGAAAGTGGTGAGGTTGAACGGGCGATCTTTGCGCTGGCCGATCTGACGACCGTGGCACTAAAGGTGAGGTCGCGAGTCTGCGTGGCCGCCTCCTTTGTTGGCCGAGGAGAAGCAAGGACAGTGCTGTATTTTCCTGTCTGAAGCTCGGTGAGCTGTCGACTGGCGAATAATTTACGAGCAGCAAAGGTCGACACTTTTCCTTCACTCTGATTTCCTGGATGAGCTTTTCGTCTTTAAAAATGGGGCAATCTCGAGAGGAAGCAGCGTGGTCACCCATACAGTTGATGCAATGAGGGGATGGAGGTGGACCAGCACCCTCATGGGCATCCTTGCCACACGTAACACATTTGGCTGGGTTGGAACAGGACTCGCTGGTGTGATTGAACCACTGACACCGATAGCAACGCGTAGGGTTATCTCATAGCCGGCTTTGATATTCGATGGGAGTTGAACTTTGTCAAATGTCAAGAAGACAGTGCGGGTTGGAATGATGTTTGTGTCAACCCTTTTCATAACTCTATGAACAGCCGTTACAGACAGGTAGTGTTGAATTTCCTCATGGGGAGGGAGCGTGTATAAACGACTCCACGTGAGGAATTCAAAATGCGGTGCGCTTCAACCCGGACAGGGAAGGTGTGGAGCAGTGAAGTACGCAGCAATTTTTGTGCCTGGAGGGCACTGACTGTTTCTAACAACAAGGTGCCATTCCGTAATCTGGAACAAGACTTTACAGGACCTGCAATTGCGTCGACACCTTTCTGAATAATGGAAGGGTTGACCGTGGAGAAGTCGTGACCTTCGTCAGACCGAGAAACAACAAGGAACTGTGGCAACGATGGAAGAAGTGTCTGTGGCTGAGACTCATTGAACTTACGCTTGTGAGCTGACATAGTAGAAGATGAGGAAACCATTGCGGAAGAATCCCCCATGATTACCGGCGTCTCCGATGGCGCGCTCCTCCCTTGTGGGGGCCCTCTCTGAGGGCACTCCCGCCTTAGGTGATTGTTCACACCTCAGGTCACACCTCCCGACAAACGGACGGAGGGACCAATCGGCACTTTCGGAAGGTATCAGCTCGGGTAATCATCCCTCCCTGAGCCTGGCCGTTACCAGGGGGTATGTACGTGTCCTACCTGTCTACCCAGGGCGGGGAATTACGCGTTACCCCGTCACCGGCTACGCACGAAAATGCGTGGGTCGGCCCTCAAGACACGCACAGGAAGGAAGAAAGAGAAACGGAAAAAAAAGAAAGGGAAAGGAAAGAAGAGAGGTCTCAGACGCCGCAGTGGAGAAGAGGTAAGGAAAAGAGAAGAGGTAAGGAAAAGAGAAGAGGTAAGGAAAAGAGAAGAGGTAAGGAAAAGAGAAGAGGTAAGGAAAAGAGAAGAGGTAAGGAAAAGAGAAGAGGTAAGGAAAAGAGAAGAGGTAAGGAAAAGAGAAGAGGTAAGGAAAAGAGAAGAGGTAAGGAAAAGAGAAGAGGTAAGGAAAAGAGAAGAGGTAAGGAAAAGAGAAGAGGTAAGGAAAAGAGAAGAGGTAAGGAAAAGAGAAGAGGTAAGGAAAAGAGAAGAGGTAAGGAAAAGAGAAGAGGTAAGGAAAAGAGAAGAGGTACGGAAAAGAGAAGAGGTACGGAAAAGAGAAGAGGTACGGAAAAGAGAAGAGGTACGGAAAAGAGAAGAGGTACGGAAAAGAGAAGAGGTACGGAAAAGAGAAGAGGTACGGAAAAGAGAAGAGGTACGGAAAAGAGAAGAGGTACGGAAAAGAGAAGAGGTACGGAAAAGAGAAGAGGTACGGAAAAGAGAAGAGGTACGGAAAAGAGAAGAGGTACGGAAAAGAGAAGAGGTACGGAAAAGAGAAGAGGTACGGAAAAGAGAAGAGGTACGGAAAAGAGAAGAGGTACGGAAAAGAGAAGAGGTACGGAAAAGAGAAGAGGTACGGAAAAGAGAAGAGGTACGGAAAAGAGAAGAGGTACGGAAAAGAGAAGAGGTACGGAAAAGAGAAGAGGTACGGAAAAGAGAAGAGGTACGGAAAAGAGAAGAGGTACGGAAAAGAGAAGAGGTACGGAAAAGAGAAGAGGTACGGAAAAGAGAAGAGGTACGGAAAAGAGAAGAGGTACGGAAAAGAGAAGAGGTACGGAAAAGAGAAGAGGTACGGAAAAGAGAAGAGGTACGGAAAAGAGAAGAGGTACGGAAAAGAGAAGAGGTACGGAAAAGAGAAGAGGTACGGAAAAGAGAAGAGGTACGGAAAAGAGAAGAGGTACGGAAAAGAGAAGAGGTAAGGAAAAGAGAAGAGGTAAGGAAAAGAGAAGAGGTAAGGAAAAGAGAAGGACAAAGGAAGGAGGAAGACATACAAGCAGAGAAGGCGAAGAATGCGTTACATTTACGAGCGTCCGTCTCCGGACATAGGCACAAACCATACTCCCAGAGGGGGAGAAAGGGAAGGAAAGAGCCAGAGGTGAGGGGAAGGGGGGGGGGGGCGAAGACGGGGGATAGGGAAGGATGCGGAAAAGGAAGGTATGCAGCCCGGAAAGGAAGGAGGGCTACATTAGCTCGGGGTCCCGTGCTCGCTACGCACGTATCCACAAAAGAGTTGTGGACCCCCTGGGGGGCAGAAGGAACTGGCCCAGTACGGTAAATTAGGCGCGAAAGGTGAGGTAAAGGACTTTTTCAAACAAAACTAGAAATAGTGGACTTCAGATACGCATGTCGGGACACACGACTGAACTTTCAGTAACTGTAATCGATGCGTGCTTAACGGATGTTTCACCTGACGTATGCACTAGAATTTCCATAGGTTATCCTGACAGTAGTTTCTTCTTACTGGCTTCATTATGTTTCTACTTACAAATATATCTCTACCATATTATTTGCACTACTGGTTTGGTTTTCCTTTCTTTCATTACTGCTGAGGCTTTAAGTATATCGCAGTAAAAGCGACTTCTTTTAGGAGAAGACACAGACCCTCTAACAAATTGTATCGTCTTGTAAGAAAGAGTAAGATAGCAAACAGGCTTTGCGAAAGGAGGTCGTTAGCGATGCAACGCCATCCGTGAGGAATCTGTAGTAGTACCTTTGAAGACGAAGTTCATTGCATACAAAGTTTGTGGATGACGTTCAGGAAAAAAAAAAAAAACTGGTATTGTTACCGTAATAAGGACTTGAGGAACCCTTTCGAAAGTAACAACTTTAATCGCTGTCTCTCTTCGCTCAGTGGCTGAAATAGGTTTGCAAAGCTAGATTTTAATGAAATCCTGAACTGCTGAAAGTCCACTGCCGCAGTCAAATTTTTATGTTACTGCACCAACGGTTGTGAATCTTAATTAGAACACTACAAAATACATCAAAAATTTACTATCACTATGGTATCTACTACATATTGTATGTAGAAGAAGATGAAAGCCATTTCGAAATCCTGTGGAACACTCCCTTGAAGGTCACGGTATTTTCCGAGCATTTTAGCGTGGGAAATGCAGTAAGACGCCAGTTAATGGCAACCTAGAACATTGTGAGAATTTTATTGGGACTGAGTTTAACGTTTACATGTTCGTATATTAATTAGTTTTCATGTGACTGCTGCTTTGAACGTTATAGCTTTGCTGCAGTCTACACACTAGTATTTGTTGGTACAATGTATTATAAACACCGAAATTGACAAACACACCTCTTGCAGTGGACAGACAGACAGACAGAGAGAGAGAGAGAGAGAGAGAGAGAGAGAGAGAATTCTGTTCGAGATCACAGACCTACCTTGTAACACTGTTTTGGACCGAAGTTTAACAAAAATATTGTCCTAAGCAGTTGGTTTTCCGTTGTAGTTATTTCAACAATCCATTCGCGACGAGAGGAAAAATATTGGCTCTGAGCACTATGGGACTTAACATCTAAGATCATCAGTCCCCTAGAACTTAGAACTACTTAAACTTAACTAAACCAAGGACATCACACACATTCATGCCCGAGGCCAGATTCGAACCTGCGACCGTAGCAATCGCGCGGTTCCGGACTGAAGCGCCTAGAACCGCTCAGCCACCGCCACAGGCAGAAAAAAATTGTTCTGTTTACATTCAGCAAACATGACAGCACACGCTTACCACTTACAAGCTACTTGTTTACGAAATTATAGTTCATTATGACTTTGCCGCACGATCTTCCACATGAAATGATAACTAAGGAAACATTCAAGGAACGACAAAAGAGAACGTGGATCTTGGATTCTCTGAAATCATAATATCTAAGAAAGATCAACCCAGAGAAAGAGAGAGAGAGAGAGAGAGAGAGAGAGAGAGAGAGAGAGAGAGACCCCACCATACTTGCAGACTGCTACAGAACAGTCAATCGCCGCGTGACGTATCAAAAGTACACAGAGTTATGAAAAGCTACAGTGCTTGTGACAACAATTGCCTCTTTATGTGACAATTATAGTCTTACGGCATTACGTGAAATCGACCGTACACCGGCCACGTGAATGTATATTCAAGAAACAGAGATCGGAAAAAGGCTGAAGAAAATAGCGTCTCGCTGCAGCAGTGTCAAATCAATTCTCACTTGTATTCAGCTCAAGGTAAACAAGGGTGGTGCGGTACTTCAGTACGGAGCTTCTTACCCCGTGGAGGTCGTGGGAAGGAATTATTCTCATTCATAATTAGTGCTCAGAGACTTCGCTTTTTTATCAATTCCGTTAGACTGAAATTTTATCGATATTGATGTTTAACTGTGCACAATTCCGCGAACATCCGAGTGAAACAATTATGATTGCACAAAATTTAAACTTTTAAACAGTGTAAAATGTTAAGTAAGGAAATTGAAACCAAAGTAATTTACCTCCTGTGGCGGTACGAACCGCAACCTTTTTAATATCACTGAATCCTGCAGATAAATTCAGACTCCGAAAGTTCTTGTAAACATGTGGCCGTTTGTCAGACGAATCATAGCTGTTTGAATATTACGTACAGCAAATTATTTCCATCGATGGCACTATCGTCTCACTTTGGGAGAAGTGCAGGTGAATTACGCCTTCGTGTACTTTTGTGATGTTATAATTTATAAGAAAGCTACAGATAATAATTATAATTTGTCTCTTACCTTTATGTCTCTAACCTCAGCTTTTCATTCATCCTGTAGTCGTAACAGTGTTAAGTAAAATGTGGCGATCTTAATGGCCGATCAAGCTGAAGCACGCGGCTGATACAAAGTTCTGGGAGTTTTACCGCAACCCTTTCAGACCGGGCGCCTCCGTGGCCGGCCGCGGTGGTCTCGCGGTTCTAGGCGCTCAGTCCGGAACCGCGCGACTGCTGCGGTCGCAGGTTCGAATCCTGCCTCGGGCATGGATGTGTGTGATGTCCTTAGGTTAGTTAGGTTTAAGTAGTTCTAAGATCTAGGGGGACTGATGACCACAGATGTTAAGTCCCATAGTGCTCAGAGCCATTTGAACCATTTTTGAAGTCCGGAGAGAGGAAATAAAATCTGAGACTTGCAATGACACTTATCTCACAAACAGCAAAGCACATGGAAGGACAATAAAAGCAAAACAAGGTAATGGAATGTAGTCCAATTAAATCATGTGATACTAAGGGAATTAGATTGGAAAACGGCACTTAAAGTGGATAAGTTTTGCTATTTGGGCAGCGAAATAACTGATGTGGCGAAGTAGAGAGCATATAAAATGTTGCCGCAATGGCACGAAAAGCGTTTCTGAATATAGTTTGTTAACATAGAACATAGATTTAAGATTTTCTGAAAGTATTTGCCTTGGGCTGAAGTGAGACGTGGACGATAAACAGTTTAAGCAAGGCGAGAATATTAAGCTTTTTAATGTTGTGCTGCAGAACAATGCTGAAGTTTAGATAGGTAGATCATATAACCAATGTGGAGGTACTTAATACAACTGGGAAGACATGAAATCTGTGGCACTAAGTCATCATGGGATCACATATTTAACACTGGAAGGTAGTGTGGGGGGTAAAAATTTCAGAGGACTAAGAGATTAATGCGAAGGGAGATACGGGAGGATGTAGGTTGCACTAGTTATTGATTGAAAAGAGCAGCAGCAGCAACAACAACGACGACGACGACGTTCCAATAACTGAAAACAATTTCTCTTCATCTATACTTTAATTCTGTGCTCAGAAAGCGTGTTCTGGAAACTGGAACTATCTCCTGAATCGTCGAAAACACAAGAAATTACGACTATTTTATCGCGTGATTAGGAGATACTAATTTGTTAACAAGCTGCTGCGGTATTTGTATCACAGAAGCCGTATACAAATACTAAGAACTTCTGACACACAGCCAGTTCATTACTGGGCACCAGGTAATCTGCCCTAGCTACTAGCTAAAGTGGTGCAGCGTTACCGTGTAACGCGCGAGACAACGGCCCAATAGAGTACAGGTAGCCCCGTGTCCTCAACTACACAATCAGTATGGATTTGTTTCTATGAAATACGCACTATCCCAGTAAAACCATCTTAGAAGCTTAGTTTTTAAAAGGTTTTCATTTTAAATGGTCCTCTTGATATCTCAAATCATCTGTTGAATGATTAAATATGAAATTCCTTAGCAAACCCGATCTCGCGACTTCTTATGAGCACAATTACTCAACCGATGGCGCACGTTCATGTAGTATACGTAATACCTGTTACAAACCGGACATTCGACTTTAACTGCTTCGCCGAAGATTATGTAGTACTCGAGACAACCTTGAAATTACAACTAAGGGACTCAAACTCCTTCATGGACCATTAATAAAGAGAAGCAATGGTGCTTTTATTGTAAGCAATGAAGCCGCGCACGAGTTATATGGCTTTTCTGCGGACAACATATGTAGTCATTCGAGTCGTTCGGGCTCGACTGCTGCAGCCGACCGGCGGACCAAGTACCTGTCTGTTCGAAAACCTCTCCGGCGTGACTCATCGCAACTGGAACGCTGCAGGCGCCACTGTTCCGTGAAGCTACCAACGGCCCGCTCCCCACCAGGATACGACCGGATCAAAGCACCGTGAAGTAGAACCACAGTTCTAGCACTCGAGAAAACCAAATTTCAAACCAAAATTTCTTGCACAGCATCCCGCAAATTAAAATAATTTCCTTTAGCTTTCATTATATTTTACTACTAAGAAGTGCAGAAGTGCCAAATCAAAAATTTATGCGAGACTACCTTTTTTGTCGTTGCGGAGACTACAGTTTACGCGGGAAGAGGAGGGGTTGTTTCGATTGCTTAGTGGAAAGGTTCCCGCCCGCGGAAAACGCGAAATTTACTTTTCACACGTGTCCAGGTACAAATTTTCACCGTCAATTGAGACATTCACAGTTTGAGCTATGTCGAATTTCGAAAGCTACTTAAGATACCTGCTTTCTCTTACAGTACATATTTTATCAGGCCACGACGAAGACATTCAAAATTGTAAAACGCATTGTAGATGGTAAGTTCTATACGAAAACACACACACACACACACACACACACACACACACACACACACACACACACTTGTGAACCGATATTGCGAAGCTGACTAACAATACGTAAGCTTATCTCGTGATGCCACGAATGATTGAGATATTTGACTTCAATCAAAGATACTCTCGTTTTCGGGGCTAAAAAGTCATACAGCAAGTAAAAAGCAACCTGTGCAACGGTTTGTCTTTACATTAATTAAAAAGTCACTTAGGTCAATCTGTAACGTACTATTGGCGAGGAAGACAAGCTAAAATGAAGGTTTGAGTTGTTGCGTATTTAGTATTTGGTGCCCGTAGTACCGCTGGAATACTTACGGAGGGTAAATACGAAGGGGAAGTAGCTTATGGTATCAGGGATTTTACTCTGCGGTTATGGGACGTCGTCGTCTTCAAACTAGTACAACCTACAGTAGCTAAGTCATAGGTGACTATTAGTGGCAAGAAGTGCTTTCTTGTGGAAAGAAGGACGACATGAAATTGGGAAAATAAATGTTTGACTTCTAAATCTCTCTTTAAAAGCAACCAGTTTCTTCCTACCTTTAAGGCTTTCATCTGCAAGACACTGCACCTCCAGGCTGTAGTCCCAGGCCTCCAAGGAGCACAGGCTTTCAGGACTGCTGAAGTCCTCGTTGTCCATCATTGCGCACAGTCTGCCGCACTTCCTGTCTCAACTACGTAACGATGCCGTCCATGACTCGACACACAGTCCCGGCAAACTCTTCTACAGTTGCTGAGCGAGTGCGACAACGCAAGCCGAGGAACTACCATCCACCCGTCCACGGCGACATAATTCCACGCATCCCACGGCCGAGGAACACACTCGTTCCTCGACTCTGCGCCTCTACATGAGTGCGAAGCTCAGGCTCAGCAGAACTACGAAACACGGTGAGCACACTCGGGCATACCTGTTGCGGGCACTGCAGCTACTGGTGAACGGCTGGCTTTCGTTAACAGTCCAAAGGTCCTCCAGCCGGCCGCCTCGCCGCTCGCTTCCCCCACCCACTCCACAGCTCCCCTCCCACTACTACTCCGTCGGTGCCACCTGGCGCCGGCGAGGCCTGCGGCAGACACGAGCAGAGCATTCCATCGCGACCGCCAGGTATTGTACGCGCGAAGCAAAGGCGGACAGTTGACTCTTACAGATTTGGTAGTGAAATACATGTTATCCACTGGTTACATGAACAATTTTGATATGGTTAGCCCGCAGCTATATTTAAGTACAGTGTGTGCTATGTTGAATAGCCCGTAAATTGACTCAGTGCGTCGTTGTCACTGTAATGACCTATTGAATGTGAAACTAACTGAAATTCATGTTCCTAACTGTTTCTTATTTAAGGTGTAACCATGATTTATGTTGCTCTTGACTGTGTATTATAATTCACAACCAGCTATACACTCCACACAATACTTTTACGTCGGAGCTCATTAATGCCGAAAGAAAAATCGAAAGGGACGAAAGCCTTGACACTGCCGTTCCCTCTTAGAGTTCATTAAGGATAGCCCCCAGGAAACCGACTGTTGTCTCGTCGAAATATGGTGCTAGAATTCGTTAGGGCGTCAGGAAATGATGTGAAACTCCGGACGGGATTTCCAACATTTCTTATTTCAAGTTTAAGTCTTGTCGGCTTATGTGTCATAAATTTGTCCCATTGTATTCCTAGTTTTACAGCAGTCCTTTACTTCATTACGAAAACTTAGAAAAGACTTAATTCACTTAAGGTAACTGTGTCAAAGCGAGAAGCATTCTTATAGATGTAGCTGTTAACTCTCAGCTTTTACAGAGATCTTCAGGCTAGATTACTGGTTAATAACGGTACGGATAAACGAAATGCAGTAAGAAACCACCTTGCAGACACTAAATGGTATTTGGGAGGACGATGCAACGCTGTAACATATCTCCTGAGTGTTGCTGTAACACGCAGGAGGGAATTTTAAGGGCCATACGGGAAGTAGGACGGTATGACGCAACATGGGCCAGCTGTGGGGAACTCGTTGGTCGGCGCCTCAGGCGTAGCGCTTCTTCTCATAACTTGTCTGTGGAGGCAGCCGTGTTGTGGGGTGTCCTTGCTGCCGCTGGACAACCTTCCAGCTGAGGCCAGCGTCTGTCCAGCGAGTCAGCAGGAATGTCGGCAACAGCCTCACGCGCATTCCTGCCGCGACAGCTCCGGGCGACCTTCCGCCACCAGCAGTGGCAGTACGGTAGATTCAGTAACTGCTATTTTATTTGCAAAACAGTAATACCTGCTTAGCTTTTTTTACTTTGTTCCAATAAGCGAAAACTTACTTTTATCCGTCTACACTTTAATTCCGTCAAAACGCCCTTTTTGTTTTGTTTGTCGATGTCGTCGTCGGTTTAGTCCTAAGACTTGTTTGTTGCAGCTCTCCATGTTAGTCTAATCTGTCCAAGCCTCTTCATCTCTGAGTAACTACTGCAAGCAACATCCATTCGAAACTGCTTACCATATTTATCCCTCTGTATCCCTCTAGAATTTTTACCCTTCAGATATCACTCCATTCTGCTTATCTGCTATTCGAGTCCTTTCGTTTCTGACAGATTTACAATATCATAGGCAAACCTCAAAGTTTCTGCTATTTTTCTCTAAACTTTTTTCCAAATTTCTGCTTATATCTTGACTGCTTGCTCGGTGTACACATCGGGAAACATCGGAGATAGAGATGTAGCCTGTCTCACTCCCTTCTCAATTACTGCTTCCTTTCATTTGTCCAGTTCTTAGAATTTCAGAAGAGTTTCTGAACAAGCTGTAAGTAACGTTTCGCCCTCTGGGTTTTTCCCTTGCTACCTTCAAGATTTCGAAGAACCTTTCCTAGTCAACACTGTCAAAGGCATTTTGTAAGTCTAGAAATACTGTGAGCGAAGGCTTGCCTTGTAACATGGCCATTTATACAAGTCACACATACGACGAAGATTTTAATAATGATGACGAAACATATACATATGTTAGTATTATTAATTTGTTTACGTCAGTGCGTAATACATCATTTCAGCATATCTTCCATGAACCGCGACGGAAATCATGTTCGCAGCGAGTACCTACAGTCAATTTGCGAGCAGGAGCCTTTCGCTAACAACATTTTCTGCAACTGATCAGGCCGCAAACCCAACCACACTGGCTAGCGCCTAGAAAGCCATTTAAAAATCTTCCTATATTAAATGACATATTTGATCTTTAACGTCTCTATATTTAACCTGTCAGGTGTGTTTTCTCTAATGCTTCGGCAGATACTTGCCATTTCGTTCTTGCAGTGTGTATGTGGAGTCAGCCCACACAAATACCGATCGTCACGTCTTTCATGCGAAGCCTAGTGTAAATGGATTTCCTTTGTCCTTCCCGTTAGCAGGATTTTACGTGCTTAATCGATAGAGCGGTCTCAAATTAGAGGAGTCGATATTAGTTTTACTAATATGTATTGACAAGGGCTGTAAAACCCAGTGTACCAGCAGCAACAGAACCGCCCTGGCCTGAGCTGACTGCAGCGCCCACGCAGCAGCACTCGTGATTCGCTGCTGGAGTATTGGTTATTCGTGATTCTCTGTCTCTGTTAACACACATCGACTAAACTAACATTGAAATGGACTAATTTGTCACCGCTCTACCGAATGAGCAAATAAAATTCCGCTTTAAAATATTTTGTTTGTAACGGGAATCGAACCGACTTCTTCCGTTTACACTGGGCGTCGCATGAAACATGTGATATGCTGTATTTGTTTGGGCCGACTCCACGTACGCACTGAAAACACTGCTACTCTTAATTCTGCGTGATTAATAGCAGGTTTCGTTTTTCTTCACCTTTCGCGAACGGTACGATTTTATAGATGCTTAGCACAATTTTGCGGTACATTTGCAGGAAATGACATCTAATGATAGAGTTTGATCAGGCTTGAAAGCTAACTGTACAAGTAATTCACGAAAAGGTAAAGGAATTATTCGTGTTTCTCAAAAAATTATCCTTAGTATTTCACTTATTCTTACGCTCAAGTATGTGACTCCTGGCTGTAATCGAGCACTGCGTTTCACTGTAATATCAGAACTGTTAGCTTCATTGCCTGACACGTATCAGAAATTATTTACCGTTCACATTGGCTGTTTCCATCTGTCAGGCAATCTTTTTACTTGCGTTAATTGCCTTGCCAAAAGAGTTACGGAGGTTAATAAGAACATATCTATCGAGGCATACGGCTTTCAGCAACCGAAGATGTAATTGTTACCGAGAGACTATACGGTGCAAACATTTTGCAAAATTAGCAGATGTATCAATTTATACAATATATTATTGCAGAACCAAACCTTCAATTCTTTGCATAGACGGTCAATAATATAGCACAATATTATTGGCAGTCTAGCGGCTGCTCCACATATGACAAGTAAACTAGGGAAGTGCAGGAAGTAAGTCGCGAATGTCACCCCAAAACAGAAGTGGCGCACAGTCAAAAAGAGTACTGTACCAAAGAAGACAAAGTAAATATTCCCGAATTCCAATAAAGAACTGCCAAGATGAGATACATAGAAGTAGGTATCCTCGGTGTAGCAAAGCAGCTTAAATCGCTTAATAAAGGCAAGGCCTCCGGTCCAAATTGTATACTAGTCAGGTTCCTACAGAGTATGCTGATGCGATAGCTCCATATTTATCAATTATATAAAACCGCTCACTCACGGAAGGTTCCGTACCTAAAGACAGGAAAATCGCTCAAGTCACACCAATACCCAAGAAGGGAAGTAAGAGTAATCCGCTGAATTACAGGTCCATATCACTGACGTCGATTTACAGTAGGATTTTGGAACACACAGTGTCTTCGAATATTATGAATTACCTCGAAGAAAACGATTTATTGACATATACTCAGTACGGATTCAGAAAATCTCGTTCTTCAGAAAATATCGTTCTTATGAATCACAACTAGCTCTTTATGTTCATAAAGCAATGTGTTCTATCGACAGGGGATGTCAAATTGATTCCATATTTTTAGATTTCCAGAAGGCTTTCGACACCGTTTCTCACAAGCGTCTTCTAACCAAACTGCGTGCCTACGGAGTATCGCCTCAGTTGTGTGTTTGCATTCGTGATATCCTGTCAGAAAAGTCACAGTTCGTAGTAATAGACGGAAAGTCATCGAGTGAAACAGAGATAATATCCGGTGTTCCCAAGAACGTGTTATAGGCCCTCTATTGCTCCTGATCTATATTAACGACATAGGAGAAAATCTCAGTAGCAGTCTTAGATTGTTTACAAGACGTAAATGACCGCATCATCTGCAAACTCATCAGATGACCAAAACGAATTGCAAAATGATTTAGATAACATATCTGTATGGTGCGAAAAGTGGCAATTGACCTTGAATAAAGAAAAGTGTGAAGTTATTCACACGAATACTAAAAGAAATCCGCTAAATTTCAATTACGCGATAAGAGACACAAATCTGAAGGCTGTAAATTTAACTAAATACTTAGGGATTACAATTACAAATTACCTAAATTGGAACGATCACATAGATAATGCGGGTAGAGCAAAGCAAAGACTCCGATTCATTGGCAGAACACTTAGAAGGTTCAACACGTCTACTAAAGAGACTGCTTACACCACGCTTGTCCTTCCTATTTTGTAGTAATGCTGTGCGGTGTGGGATCCGCAACAGGTGGGACTGTCGGATGACATCGAAGGAGTTCAAAGAAGGGCAGCTCGTTTTTTATTGCCGCGAAATAGGGGAGATAGCGCCACAGACATGATACGTGAACTGGAGTGGCAATCATTAGAACAAAGGCGTTTTTCATTGCGACGGATCTTCTCGTGAAGTTTCAATCACCAGTTTTCTCCTCCGATTGCGAAAACATTCTGTTGGCACCCAAGTACTTAGGGAGAAATGGTCATCACGATAAAGTAAGAGAAATCATGACTCGCACAGAAAATTTTAAGTGCTCGTTCTTCCCGCGCGCCGTCCTGTTCCAGCCATCGCCTGATAACGAAGGGCAAGATCTCGAAAAATTAAGTCTGAATCGTGTGATTACGAAAATTGTGTTCCAGCTGACACGTAGAACTGGCGTGTGCGTGTGTTGGGCAGTGGCTCGCCTGCGACAGGAGCACCGGAAGCGACCTTCAGCCGCTGACAGAGAGAACTGGAGACGGCTGACACGCAAGCCGCGCCGACGACTTCAATCTGAAATCCGAACCGCGCGGAGGCGCCTCAGCACAGCGTCGTCAACAACTCTAGGCGAACTGCAGGCGCTGCAGTCTGTTTCCCAGTAGGAAAAAATCGCAAATGCTGCTCTTACAGCGCTGCGTTCCTGCGACAACTAGCATTTGAAAGCAGGAGGGCGGGCGGAGCGGGAGGGTTCGGGGGGGGGGAGTAAAAACTAGTACCTGCCCCTTAGACTTCAAGTGGTGGAAGCAGTTGGTCAAGTGCCAGAATCGAGCTACCACCATGCAGGTTATCTAAATGGGAGTTATATTAATCCGTTCTTGCTTAATTCACCAGTACTTATAGTGAAAGAAATCTAGTGTAAGAAGGTACAGCTGAAGAGCCTAGTATACAAATCATTTTGCCTGCTTGGTTGGGTGGTAACGTGTTTGCCTACCATGCAGCGGGCACGAGTTTGATTCCCGGCCGGGTTGGAGATTTTCCTCCGTTCGCGGACTGGGTGTTGTGTTTTGTCATCATTTCATCGTCACCGACAAGCAAGTCGCCCAATGTGGCGTCACCTGAAATAAGACTTGCAAACCGACAGCCGAACTTCGCCGGATGGCGCCTCCCGGCCAACACAATGCCACACGATCATTTTCATTTCTGAAGTCACTGCGGAACATTCATACGAACGCGTAACTGCAGCCAAAATTTCTTGCTACTACATGACTTAACTATCGTCGTGATAATTTATTTTTCTCCTTTATTTTGTTTTTGCAGTAATTTGAGGGGGAACACAGAGCGTCAAGCTATTCTAGATATACTAACATTGCACTTCTTCCCCAATCTTTAGACCTTTTTATGTAACCCCTACTACATAAAGACACCGAGCGGGGTGGCGCAGTGGTTAGACACTGGACTCGCATTCGGGAGGACGACGGTTCAATCCCGCGTCCGGCCATCCTGATTTAGGTTTTCCGTGATTTCCCTAAATCACTCCAGGCAAATGCCGGGATGGTTCCTCTGAAAGGGCACGGCCGACTTCCTTCCCAATCCTTCCCTAATCCGATGAGACCGATGACCACGCTGTCTGGTCTCCTTCCCCAAACCAACCAACCAACCAACCAACATAAAGACATGGTTACGGCCGTCGTCCCACGATGAATGAGATGGATGTAAGAAGGTTCAGAGTTTTCGGCGATAGGGTAAATGTGCTAGGGGCTACATTTTTACTGACCACACACAGCGAATTCACATGTTGGCTATGAGATTGTACTTTCATTCAGTAATAACTACATTCCCGCAAGGTATTCTGGTGTGGAGCTGTGAAATCTGGGAGGTGGGGAGGAAGTACTTGCACTGAGATACAGCTGTCAGGGCGGCTCCTGAGTCGTGCTCTGTACTGCACTTCCCCGCGAACGGCAGGTTCCATGCTAAGCCAACCGGTCCGGCACAAAATTTTGCTCTGTCAGAGTGTTTAAAGGAGAATGCTGTTTTAACATCCGCTCGGCAATCTTTGTGTTTCCTATTTTCCGTAGTTTCCCCTCTACCATCGCAAGCAAATGGCGGGAAGGTTTCTTTCATATCCATAATTTTTACGGTTCCGTACCTCGGTCGGTAAAAACTGAATCCTTATAGAACCACTTGGCGTCCGTCCGTCAAGACCCATTTTTCTCAAGAACGGGTAGAGGTATCAAGCTGAAATTTGTGTCACACACTAAGCTCTACAGTCCCTTGGCGGCGTGAAAAATTTGCTAAATCAGTACAGTCAAAAGGATACGGCCACTTATGTCACATGTCAAAATCTATGGGGTACTTCTCATTGATCTATAATCATGAAATTTGACCTTGTCAAGGTTTCACAGTACATGTGAAGGAAAAGAATCCGAAAACTGTCAGATAATAGACCTAATAACATCAGTTTTTTTTGCCGTCTGTTGTCCGTCTGCTTGCTTGTACATCTGTTAGAACTCCTTTTTATCACGAACAGTTGGCGATATGGAAGTGAAATTTCCGTCTGGCACTAAGGTCTACGGTCAACGGGGGCGAAAATAATTGAACGTTCTTAGTCAGTGCAAGCGAAAGATACGGCCAGATATGCCACATACTTTTGATACTCTCAAACTCCCTAAAACCTATCTATGAACAACCATCTACATATATGTCGGACCTTTGCCAAAGCATGTGCGTGGAGTCCGACACGTAGCGGTATCTGATCTCTGTCGGACCACGGGTTCTTCAGTCTCCGTTTTAACCTAGCCTTCACCTCTCAGAGACGTGAGGAATCGACAGAAAGAAGACATGGTTAGTAATTCCACTTTAAGCTGTAGGTTAACTTTCCTCGATTGGATACCGGGTGTAGGTTAGGCTCAATCAAGCGCCGAAGTGGCGTCTGAAACAAATACTTACACCAGGCCATTGATCCACGCATAATTAAGTTTGGCCGGATTTTTCCCTTCATCGCCTTTCTCCTCCTCCAATGTCATTTCGTCGATCAGAAACAGTTTTTAACCAAAACAAGGGATCGACCATATTAACGTTTCAGTTAGCCTTTAAAGATTCCTTGTCTTTTATTCCTTCACTTAAGATTTTTCGTATTAATATTTTCCTCCATTTTCGTCGATCCATCTGTTGCACGCACGCGGAAACATGTTGCACATATAAGAAGGGAAAACAAGGGACACAAAAAGATACCCGCGAGTATACTGCCAGAAACGTAAAAACAATGTACACTTTTATTTACCATGAGGAAGTTTTACGGAAAAGAAAGAGTGCAGCACTGGGAATATAAACTTAAAGTAGAAATCTTTAATTTTATCCATCATGCTGCAGAATCGAGCATACCCATTAGTATCTTGTATGTGCGCTGTATTAGCGCCGTTTCTTCTTCGTTCACGTCCTGTGTCTACTCGGTGAAAGCTATTTCTTTTGAATCAGAGTATTATGTTACGCACAAATCCCACGGGCGAGTGTACGTAGGCATGACTCAATTCCAAGATTGTAGAGCCCTGGTCCGAACGAAGTTCGCCATCTAATGATGTTTGTTTTCCTGGCGGTCTTTTTCAGAGTAAAACGGCTCTTGTGAACGTACAGTCACCTCAAATGGCAGTGTTCTTTAACAAGAAAGTAAAAGCAAACAAGCTTTCGCGTTTCAGTGTAACTGCCGAGTTTCATTTTTATGGTGAAGTAATCGGTACTGCGAACTGACAATGGAAAGGTTTGCCGACAGTAACAACCTGAATATTTTGTTGATACTAAGAACTTAAAAACTTGCTACTGTGGGTCTCTCGTAACTGAAGAATTACCCATGTTCTGTTCAGGACTGTGTGTACATTTGCACGCAGTTATACCACGCGTTGATACTAGCTACTGTCTTAATAACCTATTCATTCCAATGAAATATTAGACATAAATTTATTTTGTTCGTAGTAATGACTAATTTTTGTACTAAAATGCGTTCCATGGCCATGCCGACCTAAAAGGAGGAATACAATCATGGCGGGATCCTCACATTTCTGTTTGTTCCTTTATTCATTACAATGAGTTGTGCAAACTGCGCCTACTTCGTTCTCTCCGGTGTTTATGCTAAGTTTATCATTAAAAAGTTTCTGCTGTTAATCATTACTTTCGCATTTCTTCGGTTTCTTCTCAATTCATACTGTGTGTCCTCATCCATCAGCTCATTCTATTTAACAGTCCCGCAGTATTCCGCCTCCATTTTCGCGACATTTCGTAACTGTGACGGCACCCTGATAAGGAGGAATGTGGCGTTCTTTCTTAAGAAAGTCGACCATTTGTGCGCCAATCTCATTCTTTTACCTATCAGCCTCTGAAGGACATCGATGTTCATGCTAATTCATATCGTCTCTATCTTCACCGGTTGATGTTTTAACGTTAATACACCTCTAGCCACTTCGCTATTACTACCTTAAGCGCAGTGTGCCTTGTGACACAGTCGATATGGCATAGCGGATGGTGTGGGAGGAGGAACCACGGCGGGTGTGGGTGTCTGCACATGGAACGCGCCGCAATGCAGGCTGGGAGGTAACGGGCAGGGCAGGCCGCGAGTAGATGCCGAGCACGTACCGCGCCGGTATTTCGCAACTGTTTACTCTCCAGCCTGCCGCCGGGCGAACCCGCGCTTACCGTAATCCCGCCACAGCGCTGGCTACATCGCGTACACCCACTGGTAAGAACATTTCACTTCACCCACCGAGTCTCCAGTTCTTCCCGTCTGACGAATAAGGTTTGTCAAACTTCGTAAAATACCAGCCCCTCCCAATTTTCGATACGACCATTTCGTATAGTTTTTTTTTTTTCTCTCTCTCTTCATCAGACTTCAATTTTCAACTTACGAAATACGAACACAGCACTTCGTGCTAAATTACGAACGAGCACATACTGTCCAAAGTTGTTCGTTTCTATCCGTCAAGAATTTACTGACGCTGTTAGGTCTTGAGAGAGAAGACAGGAAGCAAGCTTCCGACTATCCAGCTTTCGGATTATCCGTGCGTAGTTCGGCGAATTTTTAGGAAGTAAAAAAAGACTAACGCTGAGGAGTTTTGTTGTTATTAGAAAGAATATTTTCGTATTGAAGAGGTGTGTGACGAAAATATCTGAGTGGTTTAATAGCGATGACTATGAAGCTGGATTTGAGTAGTTAAGTGACGCAGACAGAGATAACAGCTACAGCATCTGATCATAAGTATCCGGACAGTTCTTTGCAATGCGGAACTGATCACTAAATGTCACGCCAGTCTAAGAGGAGGAGGGAAGGATTGTTGTATCAGTAGGAAACAGTAACTGGAGAATGGGTCACCCAAGAGAGCTCCGCAACTTCTAAAGTGGGATAGTCCTTGGATGTCACTTGAGCGACAAACGCATCAGGTATATTTCAGCCCTTCAAAAGCTGCCCAAGTCCACAGCTGCTTACGTTATCGCAAGGTGGAAACGCGAAGGAACAGCCGCAGCTAAACCAAGACCAGGCAGGCCTCATCTACCGACGGACAGGAACCACTGAGCATTGCTGAAGGTGGATGTAAAAAACAAAAATACCCCATGTAATCAGCGGAAGGTATCACACTTTAGTTCCGAACTGCTAGCAGC
Source organism: Schistocerca nitens (assembly GCF_023898315.1). NCBI lineage: Eukaryota > Metazoa > Arthropoda > Insecta > Orthoptera > Acrididae > Schistocerca > Schistocerca nitens. Next base: position 760,939,933 of record NC_064614.1, on the reverse strand, counting down.
AGCCCACCTAGCGCAATGACCGTGCGCAAGGAGTTAGAATGGGCTACAGCGGTCGAGCAGCTGCTCCTAAGCCACAAATCTCCGTAGTCAGCGCCAAGCGATGTTTGAGGTTGTGTGAAGAGGGACGCCTATGATCTGTGAGTGACTAGGAACGAGTGATTTGCAGTGATCAATCATGCTATACCCCGTGGCAATCCGATGGAAGGGTTTGGGTTTGGCGAATGCTTGCAGATAGTTACCTGCCATCACATGAAGTTTCGCTGAAATACGGAGAAGGTGGTGTTGCTGTATTGGGGTATTTTTTGTGCTTAGTGTGTGGTCCCCTTGTTGTGCTCAAGAGAGTGCTAAATACAAACGGGTACGAACGCATTTGCAGCGTTGTGCACCGAGCACAGTAGAGAAGGACTTCGGATACGAAGATTTATCAGCATGAAAACGTACCCAGTCAGAACAGCATCTGTGAGGCAATGGTTTGTGGACAATGAGGATTCTGAAATGGAACACAGTGGTATGGTATGTACGTAGTCCCAACCCAAACGTACTGGAAAGTCTTTGGGGTGAATTAGAACGTCGACTTCCCTTCAAACCCCAGTGTCTCAAACGCACGAAGTATCCGGGTAGTCTTGATCAGATAGCGCATGCCCAGTAGACGAGGACAGGAGACGAGGACACCGAGGAACCCATTTTGAACTACAACGAGTCACTGAAATGTTTTGACCTGTCGAGTACGAAGGACAAAATTCCACAGACTGTACTATCGCTCTGACTGAGAAAAATTAGGACCGTTGCCAGGGAGAAAAGCAAACGAAAAATAAAAACGGAAAAAATCTGGGCCATTTTTTCGGGAAAGTGGTACGTAATACGTGCTTCTGTGTAACTTACTAAATAAGTTGGTTTCCGGCGAGTAGTACGTAGACCTTGCAGTGAGCTTTAATGTGATTTGTATCATGTTTGTACGTACAATAAAGCAGCTTCAGGCCATCCGTGCATTCTCGGGGTCGCATTAGCCTGGATAACCGGATGCTCGCTGTACAACCCAAGCTGTCGCCTACATAGTCCTACGTAAGGGCGCGTTGTGTAACCAGTACCACCCTTTTTATTCCGTGAAGTGTTCAGAATACGTAAGAGTTGGGTTGTTTTGGGTAAGGAGACCAGACAGCGAGGTCATCAGTCTCATCGGATTAGGGAAGGACGGGGAAGGAAGTCGGCCGTGCCCTTTGAAAGGAACCATCCCGGCATTTGCCTGGAGCGATTTAGGGAAATCACGGAAAACCTAAATCAGGATGGCCAGACGCGGGATTGAACCGTCGTCCTCCCGAATGCGAGTCCAGTGTTTAACCACTGCGCCACCTCGCTCGGTCAGAATAGGTAAGAGATGTTTCCGGCAAATAATAGTACTACGCATAGGCACACCTAATTCTGTTTAATTCTCTTAACCATTAACAACCGAGATACTGAAGCAAGTGGGTTTCTTTTTACGGAACGCTATGCGTTTGACGGCGTTCGTACGCTCTTGTGGTGAGTACAATGACAAAGCTTCTCGATATTAGTATTTAACCTTTTTCGCAAAAATGTCTTATAAATGTGCTAAGATTTAAAGGCAAGGGGACCAGAATCTGCTCATTCGGTGTCAACGCCGTTGGCTCCGCTGCAACATTAAACCTTTCGACTGTGCACGTAGACCTGAGGACGTACACACATTTGATCTAGTTTTCCTAAGCCCCAACCTTTAAGTTAGAAATTAGGATATAGTTCCATTTACAACTATCTTATCAGCCCTTTTATCTACTTCGTTGAAAATGGGGCCAAGAGGAAGTACATTTTTATCTTGGTAACGTAGCCCTATCTTCTACCTGCTTGTAACGACGGAGCCTAATTTAAATGCCGGACTCAGTGGCGTTTACACCGCATTAAGCGACTCCAGCAGGCCTTCACTTTCATGTTTACCATATGTGCGATTTTTTTAGGACAATCTTTAACGCCGACGATAACAAGCATCATGTCACTGTACACCAGTTTTCAAGAGCGTTCGAACATTATGAAATTTTATTTGTCCCATTTAAAAAATAACTGCGTAAATAACTTTATTCTTACAGGAGTTGTAAGAGTATTACCCATAAAACAAAATTACATTCCTTCTCGGTGTACTATCGTTTGCTGGTAACCTCATTTCCGTGTCTCGAACCGTTCACGAAAGAGTCGTGTCTCGAACCGTTCACGAAAGAGTCGTGTCTCGAACCGTTCACGAAAGAGTCGTGTCTCGAACCGTTCACGAAAGACTCGTGTCTCGAACCGTTCACGAAAGACTCGTGTCTCGAACCGTTCACGAAAGACTCGTGTCTCGAACCGTTCACGAAAGACTCGTGTCTCGAACCGTTCACGAAAGACTCGTGTCTCGAACCGTTCACGAAAGACTCGTGTCTCGAACCGTTCACGAAAGACTCGTGTCTCGAACCGTTCACGAAAGACTCGTGTCTCGAACCGTTCACGAAAGACTCGTGTCTCGAACCGTTCACGAAAGACTCGTGTCTCGAACCGTTCACGAAAGACTCGTGTCTCGAACCGTTCACGAAAGACTCGTGTCTCGAACCGTTCACGAAAGACTCGTGTCTCGAACCGTTCACGAAAGACTCGTGTCTCGAACCGTTCACGAAAGACTCGTGTCTCGAACCGTTCACGAAAGACTCGTGTCTCGAACCGTTCACGAAAGACTCGTGTCTCGAACCGTTCACGAAAGACTCGTGTCTCGAACCGTTCACGAAAGACTCGTGTCTCGAACCGTTCACGAAAGACTCGTGTCTCGAACCGTTCACGAAAGACTCGTGTCTCGAACCGTTCACGAAAGACTCGTGTCTCGAACCGTTCACGAAAGACTCGTGTCTCGAACCGTTCACGAAAGACTCGTGTCTCGAACCGTTCACGAAAGACTCGTGTCTCGAACCGTTCACGAAAGACTCGTGTCTCGAACCGTTCACGAAAGACTCGTGTCTCGAACCGTTCACGAAAGACTCGTGTCTCGAACCGTTCACGAAAGACTCGTGTCTCGAACCGTTCACGAAAGACTCGTGTCTCGAACCGTTCACGAAAGACTCGTGTCTCGAACCGTTCACGAAAGACTCGTGTCTCGAACCGTTCACGAAAGACTCGTGTCTCGAACCGTTCACGAAAGACTCGTGTCTCGAACCGTTCACGAAAGACTCGTGTCTCGAACCGTTCACGAAAGACTCGTGTCTCGAACCGTTCACGAAAGACTCGTGTCTCGAACCGTTCACGAAAGACTCGTGTCTCGAACCGTTCACGAAAGACTCGTGTCTCGAACCGTTCACGAAAGACTCGTGTCTCGAACCGTTCACGAAAGACTCGTGTCTCGAACCGTTCACGAAAGACTCGTGTCTCGAACCGTTCACGAAAGACTCGTGTCTCGAACCGTTCACGAAAGACTCGTGTCTCGAACCGTTCACGAAAGACTCGTGTCTCGAACCGTTCACGAAAGACTCGTGTCTCGAACCGTTCACGAAAGACTCGTGTCTCGAACCGTTCACGAAAGACTCGTGTCTCGAACCGTTCACGAAAGAGTCGTGTCTCGAACCGTTCACGAAAGAGTCGTGCCTCGAACCGTTCACGAAAGAGTCGTGCCTCGAACCGTTCACGAAAGAGTCGTGCCTCGAACCGTTCACGAAAGAGTCGTGCCTCGAACCGTTCACGAAAGAGTCGTGCCTCGAACCGTTCACGAAAGAGTCGTGTCTCGAACCGTTCACGAAAGAGTCGTGTCTCGAACCGTTCACGAAAGAGTCGTGTCTCGAACCGTTCACGAAAGAGTCGTGTCTCGAACCGTTCACGAAAGAGTCGTGTCTCGAACCGTTCACGAAAGAGTCGTGTCTCGAACCGTTCACGAAAGAGTCGTGTCTCGAACCGTTCACGAAAGAGTCGTGTCTCGAACCGTTCACGAAAGAGTCGTGTCTCGAACCGTTCACGAAAGAGTCGTGTCTCGAACCGTTCACGAAAGAGTCGTGTCTCGAACCGTTCACGAAAGAGTCGTGTCTCGAACCGTTCACGAAAGAGTCGTGTCTCGAACCGTTCACGAAAGAGTCGTGTCTCGAACCGTTCACGAAAGAGTCGTGTCTCGAACCGTTCACGAAAGAGTCGTGTCTCGAACCGTTCACGAAAGAGTCGTGTCTCGAACCGTTCACGAAAGAGTCGTGTCTCGAACCGTTCACGAAAGAGTCGTGTCTCGAACCGTTCACGAAAGAGTCGTGTCTCGAACCGTTCACGAAAGAGTCGTGTCTCGAACCGTTCACGAAAGAGTCGTGTCTCGAACCGTTCACGAAAGAGTCGTGTCTCGAACCGTTCACGAAAGAGTCATGTCTTACACAATTCATCGTATTATATAAATACTCTGATCTGTATTAAAGTAAGTGTCTGACGCACCAGGCATTCGACTAGTTTGAGTGCGTGCCGCCAGCCAATCCTAAAGTGCCAAAGACCAGCGACGGATCGCTGCCGCCAGCGATATCTCTTGCAATCGGTCGGTCACTTAGACTCTTCCGCCCTCGAGCCAGTTGCCAGGCGGATTCAGCCAAAATTACGGGGCGCCACTTTGACGACAAGTTTTGCCGTAGGAAATATACTATTTTTACCAGCAGTGGCAGTTGGTGTCTGTATCTCCACGAATATTTGCAAAAATAAACTAATATTGCAATTTATTTTTTTGAAACGCTTTTCTTTGGAATTTTAGTTTACTTTGCAGAGTGTACTATATTTTTCACAGACGCCAAGTGGGTTGTGTACATCCTTCCAGTGCGCTGAGACAATTATTTGCTCACTTGTTAGTACTGAATTCCTTCTATATCAACATCCATACTCCACAAGCCACCTGACGGTGTGTGGCGGAGGTTACCTTGAGTACCTCTATCGGTTCTCCCTTCTATTTCAGTCTCGTATTGTTCGTGGAAAGAAGGATTGTCGGTATGCCTCTGTGTGGGCTCTAATCTCTCTGATTTTATCCTCATGGTCTCTTCGCGAGATATACGTAGGAGGGAGAAATATACTGCTTGACTCTTCGGTGAAGGTATGTTCTCGAAGCTTCAATAAAAGCCCGTACCGAGCTACTGAGCGTCTCTCCTGCAGAGTCTTCCATTGGAGTTTATCTATCATCTCCGTAACGCTTTCGCGATTGCTAAATGATCCTGTAACAAAGCGCGCTGCTCTCCGTTGGATGGTGGTGGTGGTTAGTGTTTAACGTCCCGTCGACAACGAGGTCATTAGAGACGGAGCGCAAGCTCGGGTTAGGGAAGGATTCGAAAGGAAATCGGCCGTGCCCTTTCAAAGGAACCATCCCGACATTTGCCTGAAACGGTTTAGGGAAATCACGGAAAACCTAAATCAGGATGGCCGGAGACGGGATTGAACCGTCGTCCTCCCGAATGCGAGTCCAGTGTGCTAACCACTGCGCCACCTCGCTCGGTAGTCTCCGTTGGATGTTCTCTGTCTCTTCTATCAACCCTATCTGGTACGGATCCCACACTGCTGAGCAGTATTCAAGCAGTGGGCGAACAAGCGTGCTGTAACCTACTTCCTTTGTTTACGGATTGCATTTCCTTAGGATTCTTCTAATGAATCTCAGTCTGGCATCTGCTTTACCGACGGTCAACTTTATATGATCATTCCATTTTAAATCACTCCTAATGCGTACTCCCAGATAATTTATGGAATTAACTGCTTCCAGTTGCTGACCTATATTGTAGCTAAATGATAAGGCATCTTTCTTTCTATGTATTCGCAGCACATTACACTTGTCTACATTGAGATTGAATTGCCAGTCCCTGCACCATGCGTCAATTCGCTGCAGATCCTCCTGCATTTCAGTACAATTTTCCACTGTTACAACCTCTCGGTATACCACAGCATAATCCGCAAAAAGCCTCAGTGAACTTCCAATGTCATCCAAAAGGTCATTTATGTATATTGTGAATAGCAACGGTCCTACGACACTTCCCTGCGGCACACCTGACACCACTCTTACTTCGGAGACTTCTCTCCATTGAGAATGACATGCTGCATTCTGCTGTCTAGGAACTCTTCAATCCAATCACACAATTGGTCTGATAGTCCATATGCTCCTACTTTGTTCATTTAACGACTGTGGGGAACTGTATCGAACGCCTTGCGGAAGTCAAGAAACACGGCATCTACATGGGAACCCGTGTCTATGGCCCTCTGAGTCTCGTGGACTAATAGCGGGAGCTGGGTTTCACACGATCGTCTTTTTCGAAACCCATGCTGATTCCTACAGAGTAGACTTCTCGTCTCCAGAAAAGTCATTATACTCGACTGTCAGGCCTCCAGCTATCGGCCTGTGACGCTCTCTTGTTATTTTTGTTCGTATCTTAAACTACATCTAGCACATGTTCCACTACGTTTAGCACAATACACAGTTCCTGTTCATTTTCAGCTGTATCATCAATCGTATTGTGCTAATTTTCTGTCTTTGACGGATGACGGGCCACGTATCCCAAATCCCACTGAAGCTTCTACAATTTGAGCCACACGTATAATTTTATCTACAAGAATGTGCACAGTTTCGTTTGAAGTCTCGATACTTCGGCCTCAGCTTCTTAGATTGATTCGTGGTCCACAAATAACTAAATTCTAACGTATAGTTCTTACACAAAGTGGGCAAAGCGAAACGATATTTACCTATACAACTGCGCTTAACACCCAGAAAACCGATTCGCTGCCATTCTGTCAAATGTCACATCCTATTTATCAGACTGCATGAGAAATACGAGCAATCTGCGACCGATCGGTGGCATCTGCCTGCACACGTGCGATCGGCAGTCAGACCTGGGTCACCAGCAAGGGGCTGGCCCGTATGAATACACTGCGAAACAGTTATGTATACGAAGCTGAGAACAACGTTAAAAAATGCGGATGAGTTCGTATTCCGTTTATTGTGGCTCAAATTGTAGCAGCTTCAGTGGGATTTGGGATACGTGGCCTGTCGTCCATCAAAGACCGAAAATTAGCACAATACGATTGATGATACAGCTATGGTAGCTGAAAATGAACAGGAACTGTGTATTGTGCTAAACGTAATGGAACATGTGCTAGCTGTAGTTTAAGATATGAACAAAAATAACAAGAGAGCGTCACAGGTCGATAGCTGGAGGCCTGACAGTCAGGGAAGTGAATACTGGTGTTATGAATTTGGGTACCTGCGAAGCAGAATAGTTTAACATGGCAGGTACACGCAAAGCATAACAGGAAGGACAGTGCCGAAAGGGCGTTTGTAAGTAGTAGCAGCCAGTCTCGTAAAAGTTGTGCCTAGTTTCAAATGTATTAAAATGAGACTGAAATCCCCAGAGAAACTCGTGAAAAGAACTACAGTCGGCGCAAATCTCCAGAAAGTACGTTCTAAGCACGCGGATATTCCTTTTGAACTTAGTTTTCTTGTTTCATTCGACCTTTAACACCTCAGATTACAATATATCGTTAATCGTATATATTACACTGCACTAAGGTTATTATTATATGTTGACATTAACAGGTGAGGGAGTCTTACTTTAATTACATTTTCTAATTCGTATCAGAAAATTCTTTGTCACGGTTGGTGACTGGTGAATGGGGAAGCAAAATCATTAAAAATTGGAAGCTCTCTGTTTATACCACTCCACTCTTCTGTTAGTACATACTAGCCGCTTGGAACGCTAACGCAACTTCAGCTGTCAAACGGTTGCATCTTCTTTTGCTTTACAGAGTTTCGCGACTGTTTGTCGTAGACTGGGGAAGGGGGGGGGGGGGGCTTAGTTATTTCTCGAGCTCCACGTGTTCGCCGTGTTTTCTATTCTGTAGGTATCGGCAGAGCCTCGTTAAGCGTGGCTGGCTGCACACTGACCGCCGCCACTGCAATCTGTCAATGGCGAAGTTATTTGTTCGAACTACAATGCCTGGAGTCCGCATACAGATCAGCCTCTCCGCAGACTTATGAACACAGCAGCTCATATCTGCTGACGTAGCACAGATCGCGGCGGCGAACACAAAGGGAGCGATTAAAAATACCCTCCAGGTGAGAAGCCGATGCTATCGGCGGCTGACACGCGGCGGCACGCTATCGCGCCTTTACTACAGCGGCCTGCCAGTGGCAGCCCGAGATTACGGCCGAGCACCGGTTTGATATTTAGAGCGCCAGGGGGTCGCACAGTGAAAGCCACGCCATTCAAGTGGTTATGTTTAGCAGAACCGTGCCGCCGTTAACGTCGTCAGTCGAAATAACTTTATAATCGTCTTCATTAGCTTACTAGCTGCTGCCATGTCTTCACACCACCCCAACCGCAGTTACAATGGGATACTCACCATTTCAGTAACACTTCCAAACATAAAGCAGTCGTTTTCAGCCTTGGAACGCGAAAGCGGGAGCGGTGGCTAAGTGAAAATAGCTTGCGTTATTTCTGCAAGCTGAACGGATGAAGTGTACGACTTACGTCGTACCGCTATGTTATTTTTTAAAACTGCATGCCGAATTTAAACTCTAATCTCCAAACATGCTTCCTACACCGGTTTGTTACTGAATTTCAAGATCAAGAACTTTATGACCAGTCCGATTAGTGTTTCAAATACACTGACGGCAAAAATAAATGAATCGTAACACCAAGAAGGTGTTATGCGACATGAACCGAAGTCGGTAGACATGTTTCTACTTTTGAAAGGTAAAGTCTGTTCAAATTTCACGCCACTCTCAAGAGTGGCGGTAGTAGTGCCACTATAGGATGCAAATCAGATTTGCTCTCAATACAGGCTCTAACAGTCGTGAACATTATTTATCTTTGAGATTGGACGTGATGAGTTGATGTTACTCAAAAATGCCTTTACGTCGACGAAAGATGCCATTATCAACAGCTGAATGAGTGAAGGAGCTCGTGTAATGGGGCGGCAGATAGGCAACCAGCTACAACACTATCTAGACGAGATTTTCACCCATATGAACAAATATTAATGAGCATTTAGCATCACAGGATGCCCCAGAGACCTACAACACCAAGAAGAATAGCTTCTCGGCTCTTGGCAAGGTCAATGTGTAGTTTTTTTTTTTTTTTTTTAAATAGGTAAGGATTAAGGATAAGGAAGAGAACTTTGTTTAATTTGTAACTTTATTTAATTTGTATAATAGTGAGTCAGATCACCAGCGAGTGCGATCTTTTTATCCAACTCCACACCTTTCACCCTCACTGAGACAGATTCCGATTCATTTATTTTACGCAATTCCTGGTCGTGAGAACCAAAGACATAGTCGACATGTAATACGATGAACCCTTATCTATGTTGTTCACTTCACAAATCTGAAATGTCTGATAAGCGACGACATCACGTGAATTGAAACTATCTAGCCCTTTTTACTTTATCGACTTTTGGTCCATGTACAAGAGCAACGGTGACCCAGCCGTTACCGTGTTCATTCGTATCCTTGTTAGCGAGAGTGAAGTTCAAAACTCCACCGCAAAACACCGATGGACGATGCAAGATGACTTGGGCGCCTACGAAATCCTTGGTAGTAATAGAAATGTTGTCTATTGCTTTAGAAACTAAGACGCGAACGCCTACTCCTCCTAAAATAACGCGGCATAACTTATCTATCTCGAGAAGCAAGATTTTTTCTGCGACATTTTTCTTTGACATTGTAAGTAGGCTGTTTAGGTTCTTATATTGGTAACGCCACGTAGCGCTTTGTATGAAAATCACTGGCTGTGCTGTGTGCAGTCTGTGGCTAGTTTGCATTGTTGTCTGTCATTGTAGTGTTGGGCAGGTGGATGAGAACAGAGCGTAGCGTTGCGCAGTTTGAGGTGAGCCGCCAGCAGTGGTGGATGTGGGGAGAGAGATGACGGAGTTTTGAAATTTGTAAGACTGGATGTCATGAACTGCTATATATGACTTTTGAACACTATAAAGGTAAATACATTGTTTTTTCTCTATCAAAATCTTTCATTTGCTAACTATGCCTATCAGTAGTTAGTGCCTTCAGTAGTTTGAATCTTTTATTTAGCTGTCAGTAGTGGCGCTCGCTGTATTGCAGTAGTTAGAGTAACGAAGATTTTTGGTGAGGTAAGTGATTTGTGAAAGGTATAGGTTAATGTTAGTCAGGGCCATTCTTTTGTAGGGATTTTTGAAAGTCAGATTGCGTTGCGCTAAAAATACTGTGTGTCAGTTTAAGCACAGTCATGTATAATTTTTCTAAAGGGGACGTTTCAACATTTGCATGTATAAATAATATTCTCATCAGCTAGGCACAAACAAATTGTGTAGAGCCATTTTAAGAACTGCTAAGCACTCAATTCGCTGTAACCTTAGAGAAATTCTTGTATTATGTTCTTTATATTATGTTCTTTATATTATAAAAAAAGAGTTAACAACTGTATACCAATAACATTGTAATACTGAGAAGTGTTTGCTGTTGGATTCAGAAGCATCCGACCCACCTTATATTTCAAGGCGGTGGGTTACTCTGTACTGTTAATGAAAAAAAATGCGGAAAGATTTCGCAGGAATATAGGCACTGTACATGATTGCTGGCAACAGTGATGACGAAAATGTACGATCGCAAGACGACCGGGCTACGGGTCGTGACGTGGCACTACCGAGAGGGAAAACCGTCTTCGGCCTGTGGCGCATCATACTGCACCTACAGCAGCGATTTGAGCAGCACTTGGCACCACAGTGACACAACCTTTTACAAACCTGTTACTTCAAGGACAGCTCCGAGCCAGGCGCCGTGTAGTGGAAAATCCACTGATCGAACTACCGTCACTTGCGACTTTCGTGGTGTCAGGCGAAGAGTTCATTGGAGGGCTGGATGGAGATCTGTTGTGTTTTATGATTAAAGCTGGTTCTGCCTCAGTACCAGTGATGTTCATGTCTTGGTTCGGAGGAGGCCAGTTGAGGGCTCACAGCCACCCAGTGTGCGTCCTAGATTCACTCAACCGACACCTGCAGCTACTGTCTGTGGTGTGATTTAGTATGGGAGCAGGAGCACTCTCATGGTTATTCCACGTACCCTGATTGCAAATTGTTACGTCTGTCTGGTGATGCGACCTGCTGTGCTACCATTCATAAACAGCATTCCAAGGGGTGTTTTCTAACAGTATAACGCTCGCCCACATACCGCTGCTGTAACTCAACATGCTCTGCGGAGCGTCGACATGTTACCTTGGCCTGCTCGGTCATCAGACCTGTCTCCAATCGAGCACATGTGGGGCATCATCGGACGGAAACTACAACGTCACCCACAAACAGTATTAACTGTTCCTGTATTGACGAACAGCAACAAGCACTGAACTCCATCCCACGACCTGACATCCGGCACCTGTAGAACACAATCCATTCACGTTTTCTTGCTTCCATTTAACATTCTGGGGCTTACACTGGTTATTGATGTACCAGCGTTTCACATTTGCAATGGCATATCTCGCTCGTACATCAGCCTGTGACCTTGCAGTGTTAATTGCCTGCATATGCTACGTAGACAAATGTATTCCCGAAATTTCATTACTCTGTTGTTTTTAGAGTTGCATTTTTTCCATCAGTGTAGTTAGCAATATAATTTTGACGATGTGTTACGACAGTTTAACAAATAAGACATGAAAACAGTACTCAGCGATCCGACGCGAACAGGCGAACCACAAATGGAAATAACTAACTGCTGCAACTTTGCTCTGTGAAAGCTTTGTCGGAGCATCAGACTGTGTGTCCTCCCAGTGTGGTGGCCTGCTCACCCAACTCGAATAAAACATGTGTCATCACTTTAGACTCATTACACACAGCAGTGCTTTATATTATTAGTCCATTTTGGATCTCCCACCAGGCCTGTATCTCTGGAGAGTTTATAGTTCCTTTCATTAAAGTCAGGTTACCACACACTCTTCACAATTTGCTCTTACCTCTGATCTTATCGAATGACAACGCCATGCAGTAAATTTTTTTGCTACACTTTGCACTAGTTTCACTGTATCCACATTGTCAGACTGACCATGGTCATTATTTGTAACACCAGTGACTGCCGGCCGACGTGGCCGAGCGGTTCTAGGCGCTTCAGTCTGGAACGGCGCGACCGCTACGGTCGCAGGTTCGAATCCTGCCTCGGGCATGGATGTGTGTGATGTCCTTAGGTTAGTTAGGTTTAAGTAGTTTTAAGTTCTAGGGGACTGATGACCTCAGATGTTGAGTCCCATAGTGCTCAGAGCCATTTGAACTATTTTGAACACCAGTGACTCAGCAGAGTATTTCATTCAGCAGCGGTCGAACGTCGACAGTTTTCAGGCATTGCTTCCTAACTACCGTTTCTGTGGATGAATATCAGTTTCGTTTAGCAAATTATGGTCTCGTTAGTTTTAGGATAACTGGAGGCGTGGCAACAAAATCCTTAAGAGGCCACTTAAGCGTCGTCAGCAAAAGAACATATTTCAAACAAATTCCCCAGCTGTTAAATTTAATTACTATTTTCAACCCTCAAAATACTTGCGATTATATTTTTTAGCATATACCACTAACACTTTTGCGAAGCACCTGATCATAGCGGTCTGCGTACACGGTATTTCGATATCCTGGTAACACTGTCAACGTACACTTACGAATTGAAACATTATGACCTCCAGCTTAATGCCTTGTTTGTGCGCCTGTGGAACCAAGTAATTCTGCGTAGTAGCGAACCGGTAATTTGTTGGTAGGTTTGTGGAGGTATGTGCCGTTAGATATCTACGCACAGGCCATTTAATCCGCATAAATAATGGGCCAATGATTTGCATACGCGGTGATGGCGCCCGATAGCGACCCACATAGGTTCCATAGGATTTACATCAAGCAAGTTCGGTCGCCAAGACACCAACGCGATTTCACTGGAATGCTCCTCAAACCACTGTAGTACAGTTCTGACTCTTGTACTGTTGAAAGAAGACATCGCCGTCGAGGTAGACAAAGGATGAAGGGGTGCAGGTGGCTCGGAGCTGTCAGTCCGTCTTCTATTACAATCACAGGTCTCGTGCAAGCACATGAGAATGTCTCCCACAGCACAACACTACTCCCAGTAGCCTGCGTCCGTGGCGTGCTGCACGTTTCGAGCCTCCGTTCACCTCGATGACAGCGTTTGTGGAGACCTAGTGTAGCAACAATGTGATCCACCCGAAGAGCCGACACGTTTCCATTGATCGACGATGGAATCCCGATGGTCCCGTGCCCACTGCAGTCGTAATTGACCATGTCGTTGGGTCAGCATGTGAACACGTAAGGATGGTATGCCGCGGAGCTCCATGTTCAATAATGTACGATGAACGGTGTGCTCCGAAACACTTGTGCGTGCACCAGCATTGTGCTCCTTTGGCAGAGTTCCCACAGATCAAATGGCTCTGAGCACTATGGGACTCAACATCCGAGGTCATCAGTACCCTAGGCTTACAACTACTTAAACCTAAGGACATCACACACATCCATGCCCGAGGCAGGATTTGAACCTGCGACCGTAGCAGCAGCGCTGTTCCGAACTGGAGCGCCTAGAACCGCACGGTCACCGCGGCCGGCTGCCACAGATCACCGTCTATCCTACTTTACAGAGCAGACAAGCCTCCAAACCCCACGTTCTGTGAAGAGCCGTGGACGTCCAACCATTTAGCCCCTAGTGCTAGTCTCACTGTCCTACCTGTTTCCATAGATGCGAACGACAGTAGTACATGAATTTTCTACCAGCTTCTCCGTTTTCGAGATAGTCGTTCGCAGATTCTGCCTAACAATAATCTGACCTTAGTCGAAGTTGCTTATCTCAATGGATTTTCCCATTTGCAACCCGTATCTTCGCTAGGGTGACCCCCGTACGTGTCTCCTCCACTTACACATTTTTGTTACCGCGGCACATGTCCGCATCGCCATCAAGGGGAATCCAACTTCGCGGTGGGCAGTGGTCATAATATTGTGGCTTATCATGTATAGTGTGACACTTTTCTCTCTCCTTGCGGTATCCATGATCGATAACAGGAACTTCATAAACTTGGCTTTCCTTGATTAATCTTACTTCGATCCTAAGTACGTGGTAAAGGCGCAAAGGCCTGGGTCCTCACTGCTAAGAGGTCTAATGCTTATACTGTGTTACAGACTGTGGCCCGTAGTGAACGCGCAGGTACCAATGTGTTAAGAGTAACAATTAAGTCTATATAATTAGCTTGACTTTTCTTCTAACCAAGTTAAAGGGTAACTTATCAGATATAAAGAGCCTAAGGTGACGATTCCCCTTAAAAAATTACATAGTTTTTCTTGTCTTCGTTAAAACTGAAAACCAGTCCTACGGTAAGTTCAGAGTGGCTGTAAGCACTATGGGACTTGACATCTGAGGTCATCGGTCCCCTAGACTTCTAACTACTTAAACCTAACGAACCTAAGGACATCACACACATCCATGCCCGAGGCAGGATTCGAACCTGCGACCGTGGCAGCAGCGCGGTTCCGGACTGAAACGCCTAGAACCGCTCGGTCACAGTGGCCGGCTCTTAAGGTAAGTAACAAATACTAAATATCTGAATGAGCAGTTCAGCAGGAACATTGCAAACTGTATGACGGAAACTACGTTGTTTTGAAACTGCAAAAACGTTTTCTAACGGCTTAAAACACCATTGTCTGGTTCTCCAACGCTCCAACTGAATTTGAGTTAATATTTTAATCAATGACACGGCTTGAAACTGGTTTTGTCTAGCATTTATTCATTTCGTTGCTTACCGTGCCAGATTAGGGCTTTCGGACCCCGCTACTAATTATACTACTTTACAACTTGCTAAGTAGGCACACATCTGTTCAATGTATGTAACGATAACACCAAGTAATCTCTAACTACAGCTGTGAAACGAAACGACAAGGAAGAAAGGAGGGAACGTAAATGCCAGTGAAAATAACTAAACCTTTGGGTAACAACATTTTGAGTGTTAATAATTGTGTACATGAAGCCGGAAAAGTGTGGTTCCATTATTTTAAGTGAAGCCTCTATTTGAAACTGGTTACATTTGTAATATTTCGGGTGTTCGGGGAGGTTACTGCCAAAACAAGTGCGTGCAGCACCTAGTTATGCGTAAATGAGCCATGAAGGGAGTACTGAAAATAATTTGTAACATTCTAAGTCACTCTGTAATTACTGGCGCGACAACTATGGAAGAGGGTTTTCTAACTGCTGAGGAGTCGTTAGAGCAAAGCGTGTGGTAAACGAGTTAAGGACTGTTTCTCACCAGGGTAGAGCTTTGTATGAATGGGCAAAAAGAAACCTGTAGTGCGTCCAAAACTTACGTCAAATTCGAATTTGAACTACAGTCATGTCGCTGGGATAGTAGTTTCATCACAATCACCTTTCAGGGCGTCACTGTAGTCCATTTTTCTTTTTAGAAAATTGTGTTTATATGAAACATGGAGCGACACATATACCACTGCTATCCGTTTTTCACTCCTATTTGTGTTGATCTAGTGTTTATACGAACGAAATGATGTATCCTCCCGTCCATAATGAAGTCATTAGAAACTAAGAACAAGCTCGGCAGTGCCCTATGCCGTGATGTGTATCTTTTATTCCCTCAACCACTTTAGAGAAACTACAGAGTCTACGGAGTTCTCAAACCTAGATGACAGCAGGGGGATTTGAAAACCGGTTTTATCAAATGCAAGTCTAGTGCGCTAACGATTATGCACCTTATTCGAAAGTGTTACATTGAGATCTTAAGCAACATCTGTATTCCGCAACCCATATTATGGTGTTTGGCGAGGAGTACTTTGTGTACTGCGGCCACATCCCTGTTCGAATCCTGAGTGTCCACGGGAAGAACGATTGCTAGTAAGCTTCCCTCTTTACCTTCAAGGTCTTTTCCTGAAACGCGCAGGATGGAGCGGCGTAAGTATTGGTTGACTCTTCTTAGACTTTTAGGACTATACGCTTTCGGAATGATGTTAGTAAACATCGTTATGCCACAAGCCTCTTGCAGCATCTGCCACGAGCTGGGTGAGAATCTTCGCCACTCTTCTGTGTTTACTGAACGAACCTGTGAAGAACGTTCTGTAATTCTGTGTATCTTCTTGTGCAGTAATTCTGTGACACAGAGCAATTCCCCGCGGAATCAACAAGATAGCAGCCGCGGTGATGTGATCGGTCTGTTTGGTAGTTTTATGAAACAACTTAAACTTGGAAAGCGTGCGCCCGTGGAGCAGGATAGCAGTCGGTGGCTGAAGAGAGAAGCGATCGATTCCGAAGGCAACGAGGCGGCTGTGGCCGGTGTTGTCTCTGTCTGTCTGTCTGTCTGTCTGTCTGTCTGTCCGTCCGACGAGTCAATTTATTTACAGCTCGTACAAAATAGATACGTGTTTCAAAGTTTTACTGGCCTTCAAAGTACCCATCAGCATTGTGTATAACCCTTCGCCAGCGATGTGGAAGTCGTAGGATACTCTTAGCAGTGCCAGTTGGGTTGACAGTTCGAGCGGCGCGGTCTATTGCCCGACGAATTTGTAGTAGTTCTGAAGCGAATGCCGTGGAGGGTTCCCTTCTGTTTAGAAATCGAGTTGAACTCACGAGGGCTTAAGTCAGGGGAGTGCAGTAGGTGGTATGGCAGTTAGCAGCTCCATCAGTCAAATCAGTAACATCTTGCACTGCACGTGCTTTAGCATTGTCCTGCAAAATGGTCAGGTCCTGCAGAAGGTGTCATCACTTCTGTCTCTAAGCTGTTCATTTTTGGAACAACCTACGACCAGCTAAGACGTCGTGGCAGTAGGCAGGAAAAGAGGACGTCCTTATATAACGAATTCCTCAGACAAAGAAGACGTAGATGCTGTAGAAAATGTGAGGAAAAAGTCCAGAGAAGCTGTGTTCCATCCAATTTCAGAAGTTAGGTTTTACTATGTTGGCTAACTAACAAAATTTGTTGAGGTAACGAGTTCCTCAAAACACATGAAAACTGGCTGCAATTCCAAAATTAGAGACGTGCGTCAATTGTGGAATGTGTTTACGGATATATCTACTGCGAAAAAAAAAAAAATTGTTTTGAAGCTAATCATAAAACGTATCGTAAAGATTTATTTAATGTCAGTAGCAAATTATTTCTTTCCAGATATTATTATATGATTATTATTTTCTTCCATTTATGCAGTTTTACGGCTTCCACAAAAACCTGTATTGTAAACCATATTTAAAAAATGTTAACATAAACTATCATTTTCTGTGTGGCTTAACATACAGTTTGTTTCAAATTTATTTCTGAAGTAGGTGATATTGAAGTCATGGGAAAGAAAATATCAAGGGAAGCCCAATTTCAGAAATTCTTCAACATGGTACCATGGCAACATTCAACCAACCGGTACCATGCGAAAAGTATCCGCTTCATTAATACTGAAATTCAGTACTGTTCCTACGAAAAACACACGGCCCATCCACAACAGTAAGTGACCCAATACCTTTCAACTATATTCTTCTGAACCATAGCTGCTGCTGCGGCGAGTGTAACATTATCAATAGCTTTATATACAGTAGCTGTCAGTGCGGATTGGGCTGCTGCACAGGCAACTGCTTTGAACGATTCACGAGATATGGGGAGGAGCCGACGCTCACACGCTACTATACATAAAGCTATTGATAATGTTACATTCGCAACAGGAAGTATGCTTGAAGAACAAAAAACGGCTCTGAGCACTATGGGACTTAACTTCTCAGGTCATCAGTCCCCTAGAACTTTGAACTACTTAAACCTAAGTAACGTAAGGACATCACACACACACATCCATGCCCGAGGCAGGGTTGGAACCTGCGACCGTAGCGGTCGCGCGGTTCCAGACTGTAACGCCTAGAACCGCTCGGCCACTACGGCCGGCTTGAAGAACAAAGTTAAGTTGAAAGGTATTGCGTCATCATTGCTGTGGATCGACTGCGTGTTTTCGTACAAGCAGTAATGAATTTTAGTATTAATAAAGCCGAGCCTATTCCGAATGGTAGTGGGTAGTTGGCTGTTGCCATATTATAGTATCTAATTATTTCTGAAATTGGCTTTAAAGTTGATGACCGTATATATTAATAAATGAAACGTCACCTTGAAAAAACTACACATTGATCTTATCAAAAGCAGAAAAGCGGTGTTTGAGCTCTCAGGGATGCACTGGAATGCTCTGTGAGAGGCATCCCAGTGCATCTCTGTGAGTCGCAGCTCGATTGCAGTCATGCAGTTCGGAGTTGTATTATGTGGCGGGCGTCACTGCGGGTTGTCTATGTAGGATCGTGCCCTTGAGATCCACATGAGTATCTCCATTGATACCTTACTGAATCATCAAGAACAAATATTTAATCTGCATTTGGCCATGCTTGTTTATTAGTTTTCTGGAAAATATGAGAAGAAATTTCTGAAGAATTTTTTCTATCTCAGGAGTGAAGATATTATATACTATTGTGTTTGAAGCGATGTGTTCGAAGAACTGGGAGAAATGGAATAAGAACAGCGTAGCCCCTGTATGCAATCGACACCGAGATGACTAACGCCGACTGCTGCGCGTGTGGCGCCGTCCCCTGCTGATTCACTTCGAGGGCCTGACAATTAGCGGAGCGGCCGGTGTGTGTGTGTGTGTGTGTGTGTGTGTGTGTGTGTGTGTGTCACGAGGCCACGCGCTGCATAGCGAGGCGCGGGCGCCGGCATCGGCCCGTCGCCAGCGGCTCCGGGCTTTCCTCGCAGCGGAGCAGCCAGCAGCTCGTAACGGCGGCATACCTTCATGCTTGCGCGTCCGGTTACCTGCCAACTGCCTTTCCTTTCCGCCTAGTTGGTGAGTTCGCTTTTCCGCACCTACAATCGCGAATGTCACGCACTGGCACTGCATCGCCCTTAAAGCGTTAGCTTCGTACGAAACAATGCCGGTCACTGTGGTGCTTCAAACCGAATTTGAGGGGGGGGGGGGGGAATTTAGTAGGGGAAGCTTGCCTCAAACTCCAGGTATACTTTACGTAAAAATGCACGAGCGTAGACAATTAAATAATTGTGTTTTTATTGGCTAAAGTATTCAACTTGGGACTACACCCCTCCAGTTAAGTATCTTCAATGAGGCAATTGTCCCAAGTCTACAATTCATTGTCCAAAAGAGAGCATTATTTACAGACCACATCAAACCTTTGGGATCAAATTTAAACTGGTGATGGAGGATCCACAACCGATCGTATTGAGACAGGGAACAATGGACGGAAATGCATATTTGTGTTATGGGCACTCACAGCGTACACTGCATAACAGTAACGCAGCTGTTACTAATTGTTCATAGTGATGGCATCCCGTGTGGCTGTTACACCAGGAGACAGGCACCTTGGACCCTAGCAAGCAGGGGTTTCTTACGCCAACTTTTCGACGTAACCTCAGACGAGGATCTCCAAAGCTGAGAGATCCGGCGGATCGCGCTGGCCATGGGGCAGGACCTTCCTATCCAAGCCCTCGATGAGGGTAGCTGTTGTTCATGTGCTCGCAGAACTGTGGCAGCACATCTCGCTGGAACATGGACTAGTCAAACGGGGAGGGAGCAAAGAAGGTCCTTTCAGGAGAGTTTGGCGATGCCCAACCATACTTTGACGGAGACTCGTTGCTGGTGGCCACCAATGTGAGTGGCGTGGTGATTGTCCTCACACCACTCATGGCTGTTGTGGCTGTTAGGAACATCACGGATGAATGAGGCCTCACCCATGAGAAATACAAACTGTATGTAGTTCGACATTACACCACTGCGACTCATAATACATTGACAAATTTGACTAAGACCCAAAATCCGCTGGTGCCAATGCTTCCACACACATTCTATATGATAGGTGTGTAACACTACTTCTACGAGTACTTTTCACACCGTTTCCTTCCAAATTGGCGTTTCACGGGCAAGGTGTTTATTTCTGGGTGGTTCGCCACGCGATCAAACACCATTTCCTCAATATTTAGTGTTCAGACATGTCTTTGGAGGAAACCTTGGGTGGTCTCCGTGGCGTGAACGTCCCAGGTCTTCTAAGGTGGTACCCACGGATATAAACCCAATTAGGATGTCGCCTGCTGGAAAAGCGTTCTCTCTACATTCGTGCTGCTTTACGAGCACACTACATCCTGCCGCACAGTACATTAAATCTGTCTGCTAATTCTCGTAACGAGTAACGTTTCATCTTTTGTTTTATAACTACGCCCCATGCACGTACACAGTAAAACGACTCACCATTGACACATCAGAAGCTGTCCGATGCAATGGACAATTGACGAGGGATATGGGAGTGCTTGCAGCACAGGTTAATGCGCCGGTGCGATGCATGTGTCACAGGACACACGTGCTGTATGAGCTACGTGGTGTACAGCATGTCTGGTGGTCAGCGGTGTTCGC
This sequence comes from Schistocerca nitens, assembly GCF_023898315.1. Lineage (NCBI taxonomy): Eukaryota > Metazoa > Arthropoda > Insecta > Orthoptera > Acrididae > Schistocerca > Schistocerca nitens. The sequence continues at coordinate 760,919,560 of NC_064614.1, read as the reverse complement.
TGTGTATCACCTGCTGTGTGTTCCAGTGTACAGCACACACCCGGAATCTCTGCGAGGGTGCGCATGCGCCGTTGCAATACATGTATTGAGACTAGCGGTAGTCACTTTGAATAATTACTATGAGCTATGTTGTTGCGCGGTGTACGATGTATATGTCCACATAATATCTATTTGCGATCATTGGTTCCCCTTCGCAATATACTCTGTTATAGACCCATTACCATGTTTCAATTCTACCCACAATGTTTGAACTTCCTGTATAAAATAAAGTGGGAGATGAAGGTTTAAAACATACGGAAGATGACTATCGCAAACTCGGACTGATGAAAGATAGGGAAGGAAATAACCTATGTCCTTTTCATGGGAGCCATCCCGACGTTTGTTTTAAGTCATTTCGGAAAATCACATAACCTAACTACAGCTAGTCTCTGCGTGGAAGTAAATTTTCAGAAGGCGGCATACTTATCTTTTACAAATTACGATATTATGAGTTGGCCGCGGGGTTTGAGGCGCCGTGTCACGCATTGTGCGGTCCCTCCCGCCGGAGATCCTAGCGCGCGTGCGCGTTCTTAGCGTAAGTTATAGTAGTGTGTAAGTCTAGGGACCGATGACCTCAGCATTTGGTCCCTTAGGAATTCAAACGCATTTGAGCATATGATATTGCGAGGTGCTTTCTCTGTATTGCGAACGACCTATGGTACTACATAATTATGTTTATCAGAGAAACTGCATGTGAAATGTATGTTTGTTCGAATATTGCCTTACACCCAAACTCAATCTTGGCCAAATACATTACCCGCTAGTGGAAACTCACCTCGTCCCCCACCCCTCAACTATTATCCTAAATGTAGCCTTAGGCCTATTTCATACTTCTCCGCCACCAGTCATTGTAGTCCAAACAGCTCACCGCAGCCCTGGAGCTTTCGAGCACTCACAAAGCAGTGGAGGACGTGTGGGGTTGTGGGGACTCACTAAACTGTGGCGCCCTCACGTCTTTCAGGCACGCTACAGCAGTCTTCGAGACAACAGCCTGTTAATCTGTTCAGCCTACTGTTACTTGCCTTTTTGTTTTACTAACTTCTCGTAGCAGACAAGAGAACAGAGAGAAACTTAACTTGAGAACTGGGATCATGAAGTAGAGGAAATTTAGGTGTTCTGCTACCTAGGCAGCCAAATAACCAATGATGGACGACATAAAGAGCAGACAAGCACTGGCAAGAAAGGCCTTCCTGGCCAAGAGAAGTATGTTAGTATCAAACGTAAATCTTAATTTGAGAAAGACGTTTCTGAGAATGTAAGTTGGAGCACAGCATTGTATGGTAGTGAGACGCGTACCGTGGAAAAACCGGAACAGAAGAAAGTGACAAAAAGCAGATTTCAGAGTACCTGACGGCTCAACACAAAAGTTTTGTCTCAAGTACAGATAGTGTTGAGGATCAGTGGACAAAATTCAAAACCATCGTTCAATATGCGTTAGATGAGTATGTGCCAAGCAAGATCGTAAGAGATGGAAAAGAGCCACCGTGGTACAACAACCGAGTTAGAAAACTGCTGCGGAAGCAAAGGGAACTTCACAGCAAACATAAACATAGCCAAAGCCTTGCAGGCAAACAAAAATTACGCGAAGCGAAATGTAGTGTGAGGAGGGCTATGCGAGAGGCGTTCAATGAGTTCGAAAGTAAAGTTCCATGTACTGACTTGGCAGAAAATCCTAAGAAATTTTGGTCTTGTGTCAAAGCGGTAGATGGATCAAAACAAAATGTCCAGACACTCTGTGACCAAAATGGTACTGAAACAGAGGATGACAGACTAAAGGCCGAAATACTAAATGTCGTTTTCCAAAGCTGTTTCACAGAGGAAGACTGCACTGTAATTCCTTCTCTAGATTGTCGCACAGATGACAAAATGGTAGATATCGAAATAGACGACAGAGGGATAGAGAAACAATTAAAATCGCTGAAAAGAGGAAAGGCCGCTGGACCTGATAGGATAGCAGTTCGATTTCACACAGAGTACGCGAAGGAACTTGCCGCCCCCCCCCCCCCCCCCCTTCTTGCAGCGGTGTACCGTAAGTCTCTAGAAGAGCGTAGCGTTCCAAAGGATTGGAAAACGGCACAGGTCATCCCAGTTTTCAAGAAGAGGCGAACAGATGTGCAGAACTATAGACCTATATCTCTAACGTCGATCAGTTGTACAATTTTGGAACACTTATTATGTTCGAGTATAATGACTTTTCTGGAGACTGGAAATCTACTCTGTAGGAATCAGCATGGGTTTCGAAAAAGACGATCATGTGAAAACCAGCTCGCGCTATTCGTCCACGAGACTCAGAGGGCCATAGACACGGGTTCCCAGGTAGATGCCGTGTTTCTTGACTTCCGCAAGGCGTTCGATACAGTTCCCCACAGTCGTTAAATTAACAAAGTAAGAGCATTTGGACTATCAGACCAATTGTGTGATTGAATTGAAGAGTTCCTTGATAACAGAACGCAGCATGTCATTCTCAATGGAGAGAAGTCTTCCGAAGTAAGAGTGATTTCAGGTGTGCCGCAGGGGAGTGTCATAGGACCGCTGCTATTCACAATACACATAAATGACCTTTTGGATGACATTGGAAGTTCACTGAGGCTTTTTGCGGATTATGCTGTGGTATATCGAGAGGTTTTAACAGTGGAAAATTGTACTGAAATGGAGGAGGATCTGCAGCGAATTGACGCATGGTGCAGGGAATGGCAATTCAATCTCAATGTAGACAAGTGTAATGTGCTGCGAATACATAGAAAGAAAGATGCCTTATCATTTAGCTACAATATAGGTCAGCAACTGAAAGCAGTTAATTCCATAAATTATCTGGGAGTACGCATTAGGAGTGATTTAAAATGGAATGATCATATAAAGTTGACCGTCGGTAAAGCAGATGCCAGACTGAGATTCATTGGAAGAATCCTAAGGAAATGCAATCCAAAAACAAAGGAAGTAGGTTACAGTACACTTGTTCGCCCACTGCTTGAATACTGCTCAGCAGTGTGGGATCCGTACCAGATAGGGTTGATAGAAGAGATAGAAAAGATCCAACGGAGAGCAGCGCGCTTCGTTACAGGATTATTTAGTAATCGCGAAAGCGTTACGGAGATGATAGATAAACTCCAGTGGAAGACTCTGCAGGAGAGACGCTCAGTAGCTCGGTACGGGCTTTTGTTGAAGTTCCGAGAACATACCTTCACCGAGGAGTCAAGCAGTATATTGCTCCCTCCTACGTATATCTTGCGAAGAGACCATGAGGATAAAATCAGAGATTAGAGTCCACACAGAGGCATACCGACCATCCTTCTTTCCACGAACAATACGAGACTGGAATAGAAGGGAGAACCGATAGAGGTACTCAAGGTACCCTCCGCCACACACCGTCAGGTGGCTTGCGGAGTATGGATGTAGATGTAGAATCGTGGCTTTTGAGACGTGGAAAATTAGGGGGACTGATAACGTAAGTAATGAGATGGTTCTTCGCAGAATGGGCAAGGAAAGAAGTATTTGAAGAACACTGACAAGAAGAGGGGACCTGATGGTAGGACTTCTGTTTTTGTCAAGTCTTCAGGGAACAACTTAGATGGTATTAGAGAGCTGTAAAGGGTTAAAACTATGAAAGACAGAGTGGTTTACATCCAGCAAATAACTGACGACGTAAGTTGCAGGTGCCACTCTTGAGATGAAAAGGCTGACACAGGAGAGAAACTCGTGGCTGGCCGCATCAAACTAGTCGCAAGACTAATGACAAAAATTAAAAGAACGGAACTTCTCGTAGGCCTACTCGTCTTGTGAAGTAGATGCTGTGCAATTAATTTCGTTAGTTGAACGTCCATTTTTGTGGAACAAAATACAAAATTACAAGAACACACTAATAAAAAATCGCGTGGACCTGTGTATTCAAGGAATTATATATATTACGTTGTACAAGTTTATATGCCAACTAGCTCTGCAGATGATGAAGAAATTGATGAAATGTATGACGAGATAAAAGAAATTATTCAGGTAGTGAAGGGAGACGAAAATTTAATAGTCATGGGTGACTGGAATTCGTCAGTAGGAAAAGGGAGAGAAGGAAACATAGTAGGTGAATATGGATTGGGGGGAAGAAATGAAAGAGGAAGCCGCCTTGTAGAATTTTGCACAGAGCATAACTTAATCATAGCTAACACTTGGTTCAAGAATCATAAAAGAAGGTTGTATACGTGGAAGAATCCTGGAGATACTAATAGGTATCAGATAGATTATATAATGGTAAGACAGAGATTTAGGAATCAGGTTTTAAATTGTAAGACATTTCCAGGGGCAGATGTGGATTCTGACCACAATCTATTGGTTATGAACTGCAGATTGAAACTGAAGAAACTGCAAAAAGGTGGGAATTTAAGGAGATGGGACCTGGATAAACTGAAAGAACCAGAGGTTGTAGAGAGTTTCAGGGAGAGCATAAGGGAACAATTGACAGGAATGGGGGAAAGAAATACAGTAGAAGAAGAATGGGTAGCTCTGAGGGATGGAGTAGTGAAGGCAGCAGAGGATCAAGTAGGTAAAAAGACGAGGGCTAATAGAAATCCTTGGGTAACAGAAGAAATATTGAATTTAATTGATGAAAGGAGAAAATATAAAAATGCAGTAAATGAAGCAGGCAAAAGGGAATACAAACGTCTCAAAAATGAGATCGACAGAAAGTGCAAAATGGCTAAGCAGGGATGGCTAGAGGACAAATGTAAGGATGTAGAGGCTTGTCTCACTAGGGGTAAGATAGATACTGCCTACAGGAAAATTAAAGAGACCTTTGGAGAGAAGAGAACCACTTGTATGAATATCAAGAGCTCAGATGGTAACCCAGTTCTAAGCAAAGAAGGGAAGGCAGAAAGGTGGAAGGAGTATATAGAGGGTTTATACAAGGGCGATGTACTTGAGGACAGTATTATGGAAATGGAAGAGGATGTAGATGAAGATGAAATAGGAGATAAGATACTGCGTGAAGAGTTTGACAGAGCACTGAAAGACCTGAGTCGAAACAAGGCCCCGGGAGTAGACAACATTCCATTAGAACTACTGATGGCCTTGGGAGAGCCAGTCATGACAAAACTCTACCATCTGGTGAGCAAGATGTATGAGACAGGCGAAATACCCACAGACTTCAAGAAGAATATAATAATTCCAATACCAAAGAAAGCAGGTGTTGACAGATGTGAAAATTACCGAACTATCAGTTTAATAAGTCACAGCTGCAAAATACTAACGCGAATTCTTTACAGACGAATGGAAAAACTGGTAGAAGCGGACCTCGGGGAAGATCAGTTTGGATTCCGTAGAAATGTTGGAACACGTGAGGCAATACTAACCGTACGACTTATCTTAGAAGAAAGATTAAGAAAAGGCAAACCTACGTTTCTAGCATTTGTAGACTTAGAGAAAGCTTTTGACAACGTTAACTGGAATACTCTCTTTCAAATTCTGAATGTGGCAGGGGTAAAATACAGGGAGCGAAAGGCTATTTACAATTTGTACAGAAACCAGACGGCAGTTATAAGAGTCGAGGGGCATGAAAGGGAAGCAGTGGTTGGGAAAGGAGTGAGACAGGGTTGTAGCCTCTCCCCGATGTTATTCAATCTGTATATTGAGCAAGCAGTAAAGGAAACAAAAGAAAAATTCGGAGTAGGTATTAAAATTCATGGAGAAGAAGTAAAAACTTTGAGGTTCGCCGATGACATTGTAATTCTGTCAGAGACAGCAAAGGACTTGGAAGAGCAGTTGAACGGAATGGACAGTGTCTTGAAAGGAGGATATAAGATGAACATCAACAAAAACAAAACGAGGATAATGGAATGTAGTCAAATTAAATCGGGTGATGCTGAGGGGATTAGATTAGGAAATGAGACACTTAAAGTAGTAAAGGAGTTTTGCTATTTAGGGAGTAAAATAACTGATGATGGTCGAAGTAGAGAGGATATAAAATGTAGACTGGCAATGGCAAGGAAAGCGTTTCTGAAGAAGAGAAATTTGTTAACATCGAGTATAGATTTAAGTGTCAGGAAGTCGTTTCTGAAAGTATTTGTATGGAGTGTAGCCATGTATGGAAGTGAAACATGGACGATAACCAGTTTGGACAAGAAGAGAATAGAAGCTTTCGAAATGTGGTGCTACAGAAGAATGCTGAAGATAAGGTGGGTAGATCACGTAACTAATGAGGAGGTATTGAATAGGATTGGGGAGAAGAGAAGTTTGTGGCACAACTTGACTAGAAGAAGGGATCGGTTGGTAGGACATGTTTTGAGGCATCAAGGGATCACAAATTTAGCATTGGAGGGCAGCGTGGAGGGTAAAAATCTTAGAGGGAGACCAAGAGATCAATACACTAAGCAGATTCAGAAGGATGTAGGTTGCAGTAGGTACTGGGAGATGAAGAAGCTTGCACAGGATAGAGTAGCATGGAGAGCTGCATCAAACCAGTCTCAGGACTGAAGACCACAACAACAACAACGTTAGTCTTCTGTTAATAGTTATCAAGTGAATGATGAGGAGCCAAGTACAAATTATTAATAACTTGCCATAGGTTCCAATGGCCTTTTTAGTTCCTTTAACTGACGGCGACTGGTAACATTTGTATGGGCTGAACAAGATTTCCTGCAGAATATACTCTTGCGCTGTAAGAAGTCCTTCATTTGCCCATGTAGTTCGTAGTGTTTTCCTACTCATTAGAAAGTACTGGGAGAATTTTTCAGGCTCACTAAGCAGCTCTTAAAAAAACATGTCGTGGTACGCCTCACATTTTTTCCTTTTTGAATTCATTCGTTGAATTAATTGTATTTTGTTTTTCCTCTTTAAACGACGGTAAAACGTAACCCTTACTAGCATTCCTCGTGTTCCATTTCGCTGAAAAGAAACGAAGCGATAGGAGCTGCCTTGTAATGCACTACAGCAGCCGGATAAATGTTAACCGCCGTGGCTGCTTGTCTGGTACACGGTGCCGGCTACACGGCTGTCGAGTAAGTCTGAAATGGGCTGTAGTATGTCGTCAGCTGTCACGGATAAAGCCATGTTTTGAGTTTTATCTACTGGATATCGGAAAAATAAGGGCTGCTGCTGCCGTTACTAGCCAGCATTTACTTTAGGTCTCTTCTGATCCTCCCTACCAATTATTGGGCAAGCATTTTCTTTCTCTTGGTTTCTTTCTACGATTTTTATCCTCCACGCTGCCCTCCAATGCTAAATTTGTGATCCCTTGATGCCTCAGAACATGTCCTACCAACCGGTCCCTCCTTGTCAAGTTGTGCCATAAATTTCTCTTCTCTCCAATTCTATTCAATACCTCCTCATTAGTTATGTTACACCATATCTAACTTCAACCATTTCCCTTTTTAAATTTTCTAACCTACCTGCCCGATTAAGGGATCTGACATTCCACGCTCCGATCCGTAGAACGCCAGCTTTCTTCCTCCTGATAACTACGTCCTCTTGAATGGGGGACTATTTTACCTCCGGAATATTTTACCCAAGAGGACCCCATCATTTAACCACAAAGCAGCATGCCCTCGGGAAAAATTACGGCTGTAGTTTCCCCTTGCTTTCAGCCGTTCGCAGTACCAGCACAGCAAGGCCGTTTTGGTTAGTGTTACAAGGCCAGATCAGTCAATCATCTAGACTGTTACCCCTGCAACTACTGAAAAGGCTGTTGCCCCTCTTCAGGAACCACATGTTTGTCTGGCCTCTCAACAGATACCCCTCCGTTGTGGTTGCACCTACGGTACGGCAATCTGTATCGCTGGGGCACGCAAGCCTCCCCAACAGCGGCAAGGTCCATGGTTCATGGGGCAATTCCACATAGTATGTGGTAGTAATTTAAGACACTATGAAAGTTATGGACTACGTGAACATTATTGTGGACAGTCTGCATCCCTTCAATGTTTGATGGCCTGCCCGGTCACCATCACACCTTTCTGCAGGGCAACGGTCGTTTCAGGAGCAGAACCATACCACCGTGGATTGACAAGCACGGTAGTGAGATTACCATTAAGTGTTGACCACTAAATTAACCTAATCTGAATCCTGCAGTGAACTTCTACGCCTACTAACCACCGGGTAATTTGCGTGACTTGCGCGGACACACCTGGTGCCACACACCTCCGCCAACCATCCAAGTAATTCTGGACTCGTATCCACGGAGTATTCCGTTTCGAAGGTGGGCGAAGACGTTATTAACCATGTGTGATACTGGGAAGAAACTGCTGGCAACTCAAGGAAAGATTGCGGGAGAGAACGGCTGAAAACTTGGAATGTCGGATGACCAGCAGATTACGCGGAAGAGGCACAGGATGCGGAAAACTGGAGTGCATCTAGTCGCTACTGACATGGGGGGGGGGGAGGTGGGGGAGGAGGAGGAGGAGGAGGGGGGAGGAGGGGGGAGGGGGGGAGGAGGAGGAGGAGGAGGAGGAGGAGGAGGAGGAGAGAGGCAAGCTCGCGAGTGGCCCGTAGCTTACCAGTGCCGTAACGAGTTTGTTTACGGACAGCTGCTTTGTTTTGAGGCGAGCAGCCAGGTGCTATTTCTGGTGGCGGTGTGCGTCCTCCAGCCTCCGCAACTCGGGAGATCCTAGCCGGCCGGCCAGACCTGAGGACAAAGAGAAACCCGAGCGCCGGAAACTGCACCGCACACACCTGGCTCCCTACAAGTGCCAGCGGTCTGTCTTTCCCACACGCTACTGCTCCCTCTCCGAAGGCCTTGGAATTGTCTGACACTTGTCACCTACCCCTATTTACACTCTCTCTCTCTCTCTCTCTCTCTCTCTCTCTCACACACACACACACACACACACACACACACACACACAATAAATAATGTGTACTACGTACTCCAATGTGTGTACATCTAATCTTACTAGTTCATTTTAGCCTGCATGTGGTTCACAGTGCCTATTACAAGCTTCTGGAAGTTATAGAGGGGAATTGGTCCTCCTCAAATTTTCATCTACTATGTCCGGAATGATGTCGTTTGGATGTAAAAAAAACTTTGAAATCAACTTTTGTATCTCCCGCTTCACGCTTGCGAGACAACAACCATGTGCACGAACAGTTCGACGACGTTTGCAGCAGCATGGACTATCAGCTCAGAGACCATGGCTGCGGTTACCCTTGACGCTGCATCACAAACAGGAGCGCCTGCGGTGGTGTACTCAACGACGAATATGGGTGCACGAATGGCAAAACGTCATTTTTTCGGATGAATCCAGGTTCTGTTTACAGCATCATGATGGTCTCATCCGTGTTTGGCGACATCGCGTTGAACGCACATTGGAAGCGTGTATTCGTCATCACCCGGCGTGATGGTATGGGGTGCCATTGGTTACACGTCTCTGTCACCTCTTGTTCGCATTGACGGCACTTTGAACAGTGGACGTTACATTTCAGATGTGTTACGACCCGTGGCTCTACCTTTCATTCGATCCTTGCGAAACCCTACATTTCAGCAGGATAATGCACGACCGCATGTTGCAGGTCCTGTACTGGCTTTTCTGGATACAGAAAATGTTCGACTGCTGCCCTGGCCTGCACATTCTCCAGATCTCTCACCAATTGCAAACGTCTGGTCAATGTTGGCCAAGCAACTGGCTCGTCACAATACGCCCGTCACTACTCTTGATGAACTGTGGTATTGTCTTTAAGCTGCATGGGCAGCTTTACCTGTACATGCTATCCAAGCTCTGTTTGACTCAATGCCCAGGCGTATCAAGGCCGTTATTACGGCCAGAGGTGGTTGTTCTGGGTACTGATTTCTCAGGATCTATGCACCCAAATTGCGTGAAAATGTAATCAGAGGTCATTTCTAGTATAATATATTTGTCCAATTAATACCCATTTAACATCTGCATTTCTTTTTGGTGTAGCAGTGTTAATGGCCAATAGTGTAACTTTTATAACTCCCGCTTCACGGCAGCGGAGAACATGAGCTCTGCATGAGCCCATGGCATGGGCAGCGTTCTGAATACTCTTCTTCGGTTTCTCTTCTACGTGATGGAGGACGACCTTTTCTAAGTGGATAGTGCGACATGTCCATGGAGTACCACATTCAACCCTCCTAGTTGTGAACATACCAACCGTCCTAGTCCTAAAGAAAGTAGCATGTCATGTAATTAGAACAGGGACTAACGACGACTCCTATTTCATGGTTGGTTTGCCAACCGTAAAGCGGGAGATTTGAAAATGAGTTTCCTGATCTTCGAACTTATTTCATATCCACCTCATCAAAACTTAGTAGATGAGGTTCCCTTTACAACCTCGGGAGCCTGTAATAGGAATTGTGAAATATCCAGAATAATTTGCTCTTTGCTATTCTGTCAAGTAACGAGGCTGGAGAATCGTGGCTGTTTCGTGATACAGAATCTATATAGAAACAGCAGGAACCGGCCGCAATCTAATTTTGGTTTACTGATAAAGCACTGGTAGTAGCTTCGAATTTACGGGATAGTGTCCCATAGACTGACCAGCAAAGAGGGCGTTCCTGGACAAAAAAACTCTACTGGTATTAAACATCAGTCTTAATTTGAGAAAGAAATTTGTGACTGAGAATGATTATTTGGAGCGTAACACTATGTGGAAAAATCAATCAAAATATTCGAACTTCAACTTTCGCAGCGACGTTTTGTACTAACGACCCTCAAATGTTGTTGCCACTGAAGACAAAGCAACGATTTAACTTCTGATCCCAGTCTGACCTCATGGTGTAGCGCGCGCCCCTCCCCCACAAACTTTTGGCGGAGTGAAATTTTATCCACATTGTGGTTCACATTGGTGAGTTCCTATCAAGCTAGTGTTTTCTGCGAAAGCTGAAATAACGATTGGCTTTCTCAGTTACCCGTATCTCTTACCGCTTCACTTCCTCTAAAGGCCTAGTTCCTGTCGTAGCTCTTAAATTTTAGTCGGTCGGCAGTTCTTTCGTTTCAGTATTTTAGACCTAGTTGCCGTTCTCCCAGCTGCTGGTTTTTTTTCTTTTTTTTTTAAACGCACGAGTTCAGTGCGAACTGGGACAGACATTATACTAGCACTGGAGTGTCATCTATTTACTATTTAACTAACTCTGAAAGGAATGTTTGTTGACAAACTAACAGACGGCATTCCGCTTTCATGGAAGCGCCGTAATGATCTATTTTAATTGTCTGAACAACATTCAAGATCACTTTTATTTATTTTCGATAAACGGCTGGATCTTTAAGACTAAAACCTCGTCGCAGTAACAGTTGCGCGTCGTCGATGACGCCTGAAAACTATGTTGGCTGAAACCTATTATCGAGAATATAATAAACTGATTTAGGCGAGGGTATTGCGACAATAGGTCCATATTTAAATTTAGATCATTAGTCCGCGCTTCTCCGTGCGAAGTGTTTTCGCGCCTGAGGCAGCTTGTTATGCCTAATGAAATGGCACGCCCTGTGAAAATGACTCATCCACTGCCACCCGACCGCAGAAGACAGCTGCCACCGCTGGGAGCAAAAGCTGCTCTGCGGTTGGCCGTGTCGCATTCCTCTCGCGTTTTTGTTCATCTGCCCCGGCGTGTGGAGGCCTAGGTTAGGGTACGCACGGCTACGAAGAAGACAACTCCGCGGCGGTGATCTTTATACGGGTTTTTCTTGTTCGATGGAATTATGCTTTGTTTCATTCCTAATAATGCAATTTTTATGTTAAAGTATTCAAGGAAATCAAAATCTACAACGATTCGTCGTCGAACCTCATTTCCCAAGAAAATTACTACTTCCAACTAGTTACGTGACAGCGGATCGACAGTGAAACGCACGAGTCAGTCAACGAAGGAAGCTTAGGGGGGACAACTGATGTAGTCAAATTTTTGTATAGTGGTAACGGAGAACGTCATGAACTACGCACTAAAAATCAAACGATGAGGAGTGAGCGTTTGGGTTGGGTGGTGTTCAAGTGTCACTTTTTTACGTTTTCTTGATAACTTCAAAACCGGCTGCTTCCCGTGAAAATGTTTCCCGGTACACAATTAAGCTACATTACATTTCCTATAAAAATGTCCTATTGATTTTTCTCTAAGAATAATAGTGATCACTTTACAAGGGACGGAAAAATCGCAATTATTAAAAATAGTTTCTGTTCAAATTAACTGGGATAAAAATATTTAGTATGTATACCACGCCCAACAATAAGTGCAGCACATCCATATTAAGAGAGAAACTGTGTTCTGGGGGTGAAACATGGTGGAGGGAGTGGTAACACGTAGGGTAGAAGCGCTAGAAGAGACAATAGATAACATGATTCCCCCTTATGAGGTCTGGAAACTGAAGGATAAGCGGGTGATGCCCCACTGTCTACCCCAGTAAGTCATAAGGAGGGGCTACACCGTGTTCACAAAGCTACACCGACCCTTCCTCAGCGCGCCTAATGAATCACTTGCGATGCAGTGCGCAGACATGTCTAGGGGCGTGTTTGTTCTCCACGAAGTGCCTTAACACTACGTGCAATACAGATATGAGCTGATAATACTAAAGCAACCGAGCGAGGTGTCGCAGTGGTTAGACACTGGACTCGCATTCGGGAGGACGACGGTTCAATCCCGCGTCCGGCCATCCTGATTTAGGTTTTCCGTGATTTCCCTAAATCGCTCCAGGCAAATGCCGGGATGGTTCCTTTCAAAAGGCACGGCCGATTTCCTTCCCCGTCCTTCCCTAATTCGAATAGACCGATGACCTCGCTGTCTGGTCTCCTTCCACGAACAACCCAATACTAAAGCAAGAACCGCATATGCACTGAATCTACAAATCTCTGCACATCGTTCTAGGTTGCTAGAGGAGAAACTTATTCTTAGTCATTCTGTACGGCAGTCTTCCGAAAAACCGACTTCCTCCACGAGCGCTCCCTTGTTTTCAGTTTACGTACTGTTCCATCATTTCCTGACCGGTCCGCCCCGGTAGCTGAGTGGTCATCGTGACAGACTGTCAATCCTAAGGGCCCGGGTTCGATTCCCGGCTGGGTCGGAGATTTTCTCCGCTCAGGGACTGGGTGTTGCGTTGTCCTAATCATCATCATCATCATTTCATCCCCATCGACGCGCAGGTCGCCGAAGTGGCGTCAACTCAAAAGACCTGCACCAGGCGAACGGTCTACTCGACGGGAGGCCCTAGCCACACGACATTTCATTTCATTTCCTGACCAGTTACCTTACGTGGAGAGAGAAAATAACTGAGAACATGCTTATATAGTGGAGTTCTTTTCTTTTATTAAACGAGTACTAATTTGCTTTTAGTGAGATTTTATCTGAAATATATTCCTGTAAACAATGGGTGAGAAGCGTTTTATTTCTGTTATGTTGTCTGTGACCAATATAGTGTTGGTGGGAAAGGTATTAGAATGGTAAATGTGGCACCTTGCTGTTGCCTATCGTTGGCAGCGTAAGGTAAAATCGTGTAATTATGTTGTCAATTGGTGGTAAATTAATGAATAACCAGGAAGTTACTGCACTCCTCTCACTATTAATAATTACTTGTAGACAGCGTAAATGACCTCAATTCAGGAATTGCTGGCACTTGTAGAGTGGGTTGCACTGAGTGGAGCCACTTACCACACACCCACAGTGTATCTTCCAAGGTGGGTGTGAATGTCTGATGGAATGTGACTGATCGTGTTGAGGCCTAGAGCAGTAACCTGCTGTTATGCACTGCTGCATTAATGTTGAAATACCTGAAGTTCTATAACGCCCAGGTGACCACCACCTGTTCCTCGGGCCTCTTCAGATGTTGGGAGAGCTGAGACTGGGGTGGTACATTTGACATCCCCAATGATGGAAAGTATTCAAGATATCGTTACTGCGGATAATGAAATCGGCGTTGACTAATAAATATTGACAGCATATTGCACTTGGGAGGCACTTTAGTATGGTAGGCAGGTGACGGCTCAGGTGTTGAGCTTTTTTACGTAGGTCGGAACTTAAATAGTGGCATCACTGCTGTGGACACACTATTCAATGGGATCTACTGTTGTCGCTGATGGCACACGTTGTTGACATACCTGCCTTACCTCCGAACAAATGGACTCACCGGCGTGCGCCCAATCGAGGGAGACATTTCGAAATAGGAACAACGAAGTTGGATCAAAATGTAATGTGCCAAAGGTCGTACAGCACGGCAGTGTCATCAAGGTCTTCAAGAGGCGTGGGGGGAATCGGCATTGCCGTATAGAACAGTCGCACGTTAGGTACAAGCCTTCAACGAAGGTCGGCAAACTGTGGCAGACATGTATCGGGCAGATCGTCCTAGCGTCTCTGAAGTAGTAGTGCAAGCTGTTGCCGCGATACTGGACAGTGATCGACACCATACGATTCGTGAGCTCGCCAACGAAACCGGATTAGCGCATACGACTGTGCTTCGCATCCTAAAGGAACGCCTGGTCATGCGAAAAATTGCATCACAACGGGTTCCGCATGACACTACGGAACTGCAGAAATGGATGCGTTACGACGCTGCTGAGACGCACTTGGAGCGCTATGAGCGCGAAGGAGAAGCTTTCTTACGCCATATCTTAACACTGGATGAGACATGGGCCACATCGTACGAGCCAAAACTGAAACGCCAATGCAACGAATGACGCCATTATGGGTCCCCGCGAAAGTCTAAAGTGCGTCAGGAAGTGAAAGTTATGGTGATTCTTGTGTGCGACTGTGATTACGTTATCCTAACTCATTATGTTCATCCATGGCAGACAGTCAATGCACAGTATTACTGTTCGTTTCTGGAGCATAACCTGCGGCCAGCTTTGCTAAAGAAGCGGCGGCACTTTCTGCGCAACCCATCCATCATTTTGCACGACACTGCGCGGGTGCATACTGCGCAAGCTGTGGCTGCTCTGTTCGGTCGATGGGACTGGGAAGTACTGTACCATCCACCATACTCCCCGAACTTAAGTCCTTGTGCCTTTGATTTGATTCCGAAGATGGTGGAACCACTTCGTGGCATTCGCTTCAGAACTGTTCCAGAGATTCGACAGGCATTAGACCACGCCATTCGCACCATCAACAGAACAGGCTCTGCTAACGGCATACTACGCCTTCCACATCGCTAGCAAAGGGTTCTACACAACGCTGGTGACTACTTCGAAGGACAGTAACAGGTGCAAACATACAACTCTTTTGTATCTGTTGTGAATAAATAGTTGCCACTATAAGTTCCAACCTTCTTACATAATAGCTCACGTAACAATTTTAAATATGTACTCAATAAATTGAAAATAACTTCACTATATAAACGCGATCCCAGTGACATTTTATCTACGTGAGTGAACTGGACAGGAAATGGCGGTAGGTGTAGTCAGTCTGTAAATTTATAAGCAAGCAGAGCTAGTGGCAAGGGAGGTTGCCTTTCCTTGCCGTACAGAATAAGGATCAGTTTCCCTTCTAGCAGTGTAGAACAGCATACAGAGATTTAAAAAGTGTCTGTCCACATGCGTTTCTTGCGCTGATGCTATTTGTAATTTTTATCTGCCTTCCCTATTGTATTAACGCATTTTTGTGGAAAATGAATTACACTGTTTACTATTTTAGATTGGGAAGCTATTACCTAGCCGCACCGAATGGAAATACGAAGTGCATTCTGTAACTTGTGTTTACATTCAGTATTTTACCTTACGTAGGAGCTCAATTCTCAGCTCCTTCTCTAAAACGGTTGCAAGTTGACAAAAGACTAAAATAAGGCACATTTTCCACGGAACGCTGAAAGTGAAGAGACTTTCGTTTTTTCCACACAGATAAGCAGGCACGGAGTAAGCTTAAAGTAAATGAGTAGTTACCTCGCTTTCACTAAGGTTAATTCCGTAACACATTAGCCGCAGAGTTAATCGTTTTAGTAACTGCGGTTCTGCCTAGAGCTACTCACTTCAGTGAATCTAATTTACAGGCTCTACGAAACATTGGCGGTACTTGGTGTAAAAAGCTTTCTTCTCTACAGGGAATGATACTTCAAACTAAACCTGCAGATGGAAGTGCACGTTATTTTACATTCACTTCATCGTAAACTTATGCGCTCGGTGTCATATTTTTCGAGAGCATTCACGACCGTTGTAACAACAACAACGTTGTCCTATTGTACATATAATAATTTTTTTCTTCTGATTTTTGATAAATTAGTGTAATCGATGTTCTGATTTCATTTCTTTTTTTGTTTCATGCCATTATGTTAAGGAAACTATAAACAACTTTCAATGTAAATATTAATATTTATGTCAAATTTCAAGCAATTTTGTAACAGAATCGAAATGTAAGAAACGTTGAATCTGTTGTAAGATGTTGAAGTTGTAATTGTGCGTCTGGTCCATACGTAGGCAATGTATTAGGATATGTAGAATGCAAAACCTCTGGTGAATACCCTGTCTGTAGGGGAGCGGTAAAAGGTGGATGGCAGGCGAGCGCGGGAAAATGCACACGGGCGCTGCACGGCATAACGGGCTCAGCAGTAGTAGTCGGAGTTGGGCATTGGTCTGAGCCACACGTTCTGGATCGAGGAGGCTCTCCTGGAAGACAGTTTCATTGAGCCTCGGATGTGCCGTCCCGACGCCTATACAGCATGGCAAACTTCCATAGGCACTAAATGGAAAAGAATTGCGACGCTAAGAAGAAGCAAAGTGCCGATACATCAAGAGCCATTGCTGTGATTGTATGTGTGCCCTGTCCTCGCCAGCTCGCTGCCTGCCGACCGCCGCATCGTTACGAACAGGTTGAAACTTTTAGTACTGTACTCGTGTGGACCAGTGTTACTTTTGTTCAATACTGTCCAATAACAACTTAAATTTTACCAGAACTGTCCTATCTTTTAATTATCCTCACAACCAACCCAGACAGGGTCCTTTCCACATGTTGTGCAATCCGAGTGTCCCGAGATGAAGATTTAAAGTTTATGTTAATAATAATTACTTGCAGACCTAGCTATGTTAGAATGATGTTTAAAGAACTGTTTAGTTAATGAATCTATAGGTAAATAACAAAGGTCTGACAAAGTGGGAAGATAATTTTGAAATTGGTTTAGTAATGAAGTTTAATTATTTTGAGGCAGATATAATGGTAATTAAATGAGCAGGAAATAAGCTAAAAAGAGTAGTAACTCATAGTGGAAATTGAGTGCTTAATTATTTCAATAAATTAATTGTTTTAATACAGTGATCGTAACAGTTTCAGGGTCCCCCCCCTCTTTCTTATTCATTTGAATTCTGAAGTGTTCTAAACTGATTAGACCAGCAAAGTTAAAGCCAATACAAAAAACCAAAATTTGTCAGTGTTTTACATTTATCAAAATTGACATTGTGTGTGTGTTTCGAAAGTGCTATTTCTAGGGTAACCTATGCCCGATTTTAATCAGATCAATAGACAGTACGAAGTTTCGTAGTAAACATTATAGTGTAATGTTGTGTATTTATGGTTTATCCATATTGGTACAGAAAGTGAAATTATCAGTTCAGTAGATTTTCTGGCTCTTAAATTTACCATATTATGCAGTGTTACTACGTGTTGTTATGCTCGAACGTACATCAACTTGTACAGGGAAGAAACTCAGTTAATGCCTAATTAGGCTGGCGACCGTATTATTAACAAATTGGTAACATCTTCTGTGTTGTTTCTTGTCCGTCCTGACGTGTAGTTGTATTTCGGACTTGCTTGACGTATCATTGTTATTACTGAGTGGGTGTAAGTCTGATTTGCCTCCATTCAGGTACACGCGGTCAATGTCTATACAAAAATCCTCTCTCTTAAGGTGAAGCCCGTCAACTTACTATAGTACAGGCTTTAAGGAGTAGCGTGTCCACTAGCGCAGTGTTTACACCGTTATGAACATTATCTGTCTATACGGAAGTAGTTTAATTCCCTGCGTGTTTTACGTTATACAGACACACTCGTGACTAAACGTGTTTCAATATATGACAATTATTTGCCTTCCGAAATGTGGTTCATACTACAGCCTTTGTATGTTATCATCGAGAACGACTTTGTGTATTTAGACAAAAAAGATGTTCTAGACCGAAGTGAGTTTCACGTAAGTAACAAAAGGGTAAGACTATCTTAACTAATACAGACTTGAAATAAACGAAATGAGCCGTTTTATGACGAGCGTTATCACTGTTAAATCTGAAAAACCAGTGGAGATAACGCGCTTCGTCACGAATCAAATTACATGGTCATGGGATCCGCAGACCAATAAAATGCGTTTGACGATGTAAAATGGTACAAGGTGTGTGAACTTCTCAGGAAAATGTGTGTAAGCCATAAAGGAAGTCGCGTAATGTACAGTAAGTTCATGAATAAAGAGAAGAAAAATAAGAATGGAAGATAAAGAACGAATTCGTAGAATTAGAAAGGTGTGCGACGGGGCTGTAGTCTTCAGCCCTTACGGTTCAATTTATACACGGAATAAGCAGTGACAAAAACAAAATAAAGGTTTAGGAATGAGAATAAATTCAAGGTGAAAGGATATCAATGAAAAGATTCGCTTATGACATTGTCATCCGCAGTGAAAGTGAAAAATTACAGGGTCTATAAAACTGAATTAACAGTGATGAGTGCACAATATGGACAGAGTAAATCTAATGCATCTGAAGTAGTAAGCAGCGGTGAGGTTTGCGATAAACTTTGTGATTACGAAGTAGACGAAGTTAAGGAATTTTGCTACCTTGGAAGCAAAATAACTCAACGGACGAAGCAAGGACGAACAGCAGACTCTCACGGCAAAGAGGGCATTCCTGGCCGAGAGAAGTCTACTGGTATCAAACAGTGACCTCAAGTTGAGGAAGAAATTTCTGAGGAAAGTACTTTGGAGCACAGCTCTCATTGTACAGTAGCGAAACACGGACAGAGGGAAAACCTGAAAAGAAGAGAAATCGTTTGAGAGGTCGTGCTACAGGAGAATGGTGAATATGAGGTGGGCTGATAAGATTAGGAACGAGGTCGTTCTTTGCGTAATTCTTGAAAAGGGACTGTATGATTGGCTGTGTATTGTGTCGTCGAGGAATAATTTTCACTGCTGTTGAAGCTATGGAGGGAAAAATTGTGGGGAAGACAGAGATCGTAATGTATCCAATAAATATTTGATCAAGTTGGGTGGAAGTGCTACTCTGATATGAAGAGATTGCCACAGGAGAAGAATTTGTGGTGGGCTGCACCAAGCCAGTAAAAAGAATGACGATATAAAAATAAAGATATAGGGTTCCCTACACTTTTCAATGAGAAGTATTAGACAAGTATTTCATATTTAGTAGGAATGGTTGTTTCAGTATAGAGCGTTATTAATTTTGAGGATTACAGTAAGTGCAGTCGCCGATCCCATCTGTTTTTTGGTAAGACCGGCGTGAACGTTCGAAGCAAGTTTCCAGCAGCTTGATGTGTATCATCACTGCTTACGGCATGAACATGTCTGCACGAAAGGGCAGTGATCTGAGTATCTTCCGCACAGTGGACAGGAAATCCAGTAGATAACTTGTTAATAGAAAAGCCGTTGGAAGATTTGCATTGTATAGCAAGGAGAGAGAGGCGTGTTATAGGCCCCTCACCTCATGTGAAGTGCCGTATCGGGAAAGCGATCACTTGCGCTGTCGTGCTGCGGACACGACAAACCCGGCGTGCTCTGGAAAAGCTCCGGCCGTACATGGAGCTCGAAAGCCGCCCGGCACACGCCCAGACCGGTCTCTATCACTGCCTGAGAAAGTCCAGCTCCCTGTCATGGAATCACAATTTAAATGGCCACCCGCGCCGGAAACTGGTCTGTATTATTACAGTATATAGCCATCGGCGACAGAGATTAAACTACTCAAACTAGTTATATTGTTTTGTAAAGTAAAATTCAAGACTGATAGCCCACAGAGAAGGCAAGTAAACCAAAACTTGGTTTCACTGCTCTTTTGTTAAGAAGAAAGTTAATAATTTTACACCCTACCGGCGACGTGGTCATATGTTAAAATATTGCGTACAAGTTTGATTTTAGGTTTGTTTGTAGACACTTCGCTGCGCCAGTGGACTAGAAAAATGCAGGAAGACTTGCGGACGATCGAGGAATGATCCGCGGATTGGCAGTAGAACCTTAATATAAATAAATGTAAGGTGTTGCCCAAGTAGAAGTGAATTTATTCATTACTAGATTGGATTTCGCGATTGATTGCTGTCCTTTCCTCCACTGTCTATATTCCACAATCGCTGCGCACTACGCGATCCTAGAGCACAGCGATTGTGGAATATAGACAGTGGAGGAAAGGACAGCAATCTATCTCGGAATCTGTCGTTTTATTACAGCATATCTGGATTTCAACTATTACACAATCATCTTCATCTTCAGAGCATATAGCAACAGGTGAAGTTAGTCCGAAGTGTAAAGTGGCAAACCATTTTGGTTTACATAGACCATACAGGAGTCTAACATAAGACTACTGTATGTTCTGCATCAACAAATGTTGATAACTACCTGACACTTTGGACTAATGCCACCTGTTATACGGTCCGAAGATGACTATCATAGTTGAAATCCAAATCTGCTGTATTAAAACAACTGATGTCGCGATCGATTGCCGTCCATTTCTCCACAGTCTGCATCCATCACTGTTCTAATACCTTTGGCGACAAACTACTGGGAACAGTAAATACAGTAAAACACCTAGGTGTGAACGCCCAGAGCCATCTTGTGTAGCATCATGACATAAGACGAAGTAGTAGGAAAAGCAGATCACACAGACGAGAGCATTATGAAGATGCTTAACGAGCTCTAGCGGCAGACATTACAAGAGGGGCGTTGTTCATCGCGGAGGGTTTACTGTTCAATTTCCAGAGCGTACGTCCCAAGGAGAGTCGAGCAACGTATTACTTCATAACGTTCGTCCCGCAAACTGATCAACACGAGAAAATCATAAATCAGATGTCATACCGGGCTTTATCGGCAATCCTCCTTCACGTGTGCCATTTGTAAATGGACTGGGACATACACAACTGGCCATTAAAATTGCTACGTCACGAAGATGACGTGCTACATAAGCGAAATTTAACCGACAGGAAGAAGATGCTGTGATATGTAAATGATTAGCTTTGCAGAGCATTCACAGAGGTTGGCGCCGGTGGCGACACCTAAAACGTGCTGACACGAGGAAAGTTTCCAACGATTTCTGATACACAAACGGCAGTCGAGCGGCGTTGCCTGGTGAAACGTTGTTGTGATGCCTCGTTAAGCAGGAGAAATGGGCACCATCACGTTTCCGACTTTGATAAAGGTCGGATTGCAGCCTATCGCGATTGCGGTTTATCGTATCGCGACGTTGCTGCTCGCGTTGGTCGAGATCCAGTGACTTATCAGAATATGGAATTTGTGGGTTCAGGAGGGTAATACGGAACGCCGTGCTGGATCCCAACGGCCTCGTATCACTAGCAGTCGAGATGACAGGCACCTTATTCGCATGGGCTATCAGGGCGAGACCATGGCTGCGGTTACTCTTGACGCTGCATCACAGACAGGAGCGCCAGCGATGTTGTACTCAACGACGAACCTGGGTGCACGAATGGCAAAACGTCATTTTTTCGGATGAATCCAGGTTCTGTTTACAGTATCATGACGGTCGCATCCGTGTTTGGCGATATCGCGGTGAACGCACATTGGAAGCGTGTATTCGTCATCGCCATACTGGCGTATCACCCGGCGTGATGGTACGGGGTGCCATTGGTTACACGTCTCTGTCACCTCTTTCTCGCATTGACGGCACTTTCAACAGTGGACGTTACATTTCAGATATGTTACGACCCGTGGCTCTACCCTTCATTCGATCCCTGCGAAACCCTACATTTCAGCAAGATAATGCACGACCGCATGTTGCAGGTCCTCCTGTACTGGCCTTTCTGGATACAGAAATTGTTCGACTGCTGCCCTGGCCAGCACATTCTCCAGATCTCTCACCAAATGAAATCGTCTGGTCAATGGTGGCCGAGCAACTGGCTCGTCACAATACGGCAGTCACTACTCTTGATGAACTGTGGTATCGTGTTGAAGCTGCATGGGCAGCTGTACCTGTACACGCCATCCAAGCTCTGTTTGACTCAATGCCCAGGCGTATCAAGGCCGTTATTACGGCCAGAGGTGGTTGTTCTGGGTACTGATTTCTCGTGATCTATGCAAATTGCGTGAAAATGTAATCACATGTCAGTTCTAGTATAATATATTTGTCGAATGAATACCCGTTTATCATCTGCATTTTTCTTGGTGTAGCAATTTTGATGACCAGTCCAGTAGTGTGTATGTAGAATTTCACCTTTACTAAACAATGTATGTGATGCTTCTTACAGAAGAACATATATTACCACTGGTCTTTTCCGTGAGTGCTCCGGAGATTGTCACTGAGTGTCATTGCCACACACAATTACGATGCAACTGTGGTAACAGTTCACAGGAAGAAACTTTGATATAAACCTGAGTGTATTACAATCATTTAATGAAATTAGACAGAGACCGTTGAATTAATTTACAATACAACGAGCAAGAAACTTCCAAAACAATCCCTAAAATATAGGCTTCTAGCACAGCTGCAGTTCCTAAGTGTTACATTCAAGTGGTCTTAATTTAATGTCAGACATTCAGAAGACCATTTACATTTAACACAACTGGCGTAGCAATTTGCAAAGTTGTGTCCATATTGTTCCTAATTTTTCTGAAAAATGAATTTTAGTTTTATATATTTACGCAGTGCAAGAACATTGTTCGTTCTATTTTCGAATCTGATATGACACATAATTTTATTCTTTCCGGTCCCACTTTGAAGACTGAATCTCAAGATATTTTGACAGAACGGCATATGGAATGAAAAGTATACATATTAGCGTTTGTCATGTATTTCTTACACTCTGTCTTACACGTTCCGATGATTCATTGAAATGATTGAATGCTCATGCAAATGCCATTTAATCGTAACGCAATATTACACATACTGCAGAAACCTGGTTTAGTGTTTAGTCGACAGCTCTTACCTGGTGCCTGATGTATTTAGTACACGCGAACGTATGAGGGCCAACAGCAGGAAGTATTCTTACCTGTAAAACAGAAACTTAAGTGAGCACGCTGTTAGGTACCGGTTTCAGTACAATTGACAAAATTAAAATTAACAGTCAGACTTGAGTACTGCAGCAGTTTAATTGTCTGTAAACACTTTACACTGAAAAGAACAACAAAACAAATTCGCACATGCGAACCCAGGACTTCAGGAATTATTTCATTATAGTATTCTTTATTCAATTCTTGGTCTATTTGAAAGCAAACAATGTACTCTTAGATGTCCTTCGATATTTGATATGCTCAGCCAGTTCAATATCACCAATGTGTCCTCAATGGAGTAATAACGTATGCTGAAAGTCTACGTTCATAGCACTGATAATGTGGTTCCATTGTCAAGTTTTGTGTCTGAACGTCGGATTTCAAAAGCAATTTATTTAGACTGGAGATACCTTCACAGAGATCTGAAGGTTTGAACCACCAACCCCACGGGTGACTTTCACAAGTGAAAATGTATAATAAAGCAGACAAGATAACTATTTTTTGTATCAATTTGCCGCGCTGGATGTAGTCATCTTGATTAAAATTTATTCTTCACTTCTATCATCTTCCGACTGTACAGTGTAGCATTTTCAAAGGGCAGGTACATTGCAACAGAGTGGACGGACATTAAAATAAGCATCATGACTAGTGAAGTTTGTTCAGCAGCTGAGACATAACATACCGACTTGTCAGTTTAAGAGCGTACTTAGCCGAGTTCGCCACGTTACGTCACTCGACATTACGAACATTTTTTTTTTTTTTTTTTTTTGTGGAACTCCATTTACTACTGTGATTGATTTCAATGTGATAACTTAAGAAACTGAGCCTGATATACACTATCTAATCAAAATCACCCCGACAACTATTAGTGGACCTGAAGATGGGGTATGTCAACCTTTCGCCTTTCTGGCGGCTTTACCTCTGCTGGGGGCGAGGTGCAATGAGGTGCCTGAAAGTCTGGAGCAGCCATTTGTTCCTCAAGAGCCGAAACCAGAGAAGATGGTGATGTTGGACGCTGGGTTCTAGAGCCAACTCTATCTACAATCTCTTCCCAAAGAGCTCAGATTGGGACATTGTGCAGGCCAGTCCATTTCCGGAATAATGTTGTTCACATATACTTGCATCAGAGATGCTGCTTCATGATGGAGTACACTTTCATCGTCTCCGAACCGTACTTCTACTGCAAGCAGTACACAAAATTTATTGTGTTCATATAATCACAAGTCCGCAATTAGCGTTTTGTTAAGCGCAATAACGGGACGACACAACCACAGAAACAGCCCCCCCCCCCTTCCCCAACCACACAGTAGTACTATCTCCTTCGTATTTCACTGTTGGTGCTACACATGACAGGTAAGGTCCTCCATGTATTTTCCACACCCACGCCCACTGCCTTCCGTCGGTTCGTCACAAAGTATAGCGTGACTGATCACGTAATTCACTCATTTCCAGTCGCTCGCTGACCAGTGGTGTCGCTCTCTACACTACCTGAAACATCGCTTTGCATTCATTACTAAAATATGTGGCTTAGGATCACACGCTCGACTATTTTACTCCATTCTTTTCAACTCCATACGTACAGTCGTCAGCACGTTGGAGCTCTCGAATGATTCCTTCTGCTTACTTCACCCTATTTTTCCGCGCTCCACAATGCTCGACGCTTCCCATCAGTCAGTGTACGAAGTCCTCCTGGTCTTTCGTTTAGCTGCTGCTGTTCCTTCGCCACTTCAGAGCCACATCAACAGTCGACTTGGGCAGCTGTAGAAGGGTTGAATGTTTGAGGAATTTGTTACTCCAATGACTAGTCCACGTTCTTCGTCACTGAGCGCTCCTGAGCGACCAGTTCTCCTATTAATGCTTCTCTACTGACAACAACACCCCCGCTCCCCCCCCCCCTTTCCTTTTTATACTGGCGGGTCCGCCTCTCTTGTTATCTAGTCATCAAGTCCGCGTTACATAGGGATGTCCACATACTTTTCATCACATAATGTATTTCAGCTGCAGTGTTCAACATCTAAACTTATTGATCGCTCCGCTTACAACCACTGTTTGGGGTGTCCTAACACACTAATGATGGGAATGTATCAAAATGCTGGTATCACAGTTCAGCATTTACAGAGCAAAACTGAACTTTCATACAATGATAAAGAGAAACACTGTAACCTAGATTCTTTATGTACTATGTTTTTAGTTGACGCGAACTTTAAGACTTAAAATACTTAAACGATCTCTGTGAACTGAAGAGATTAACAGACTGCCATGAACTGCAGGTTAGCTGGTAACTCCCAGCTTTGTTTCAACTGTGTCGGGTTTTATTTTCGCCCGGAGAATTTCTGCATTGAGACGTTTCCGTGAAACAGTCCTAAGAGAGAGAGAGAGAGAGAGAGAGAGAGAGAGAGAGAGAGAGAGAGAGAGAGAGAGAGAGAGAGAAATGATTTTTCATTGATTTGTGTGTCTGCTAATTTACTTATTGTCCGCTTTTTATTGTGCTGTATTCCTTTCTTCTGATTGCGAATTTTTCTTGGGTAGACACACAGCTAAGTTTGCTTAGGGGGTTCTGTGCAGTATATGGATGTACTTGTCAATGGTTTGTTCGTATGATTGTCGAAACTCGACTTGTTGTTTTCTGTATATTGTATGATGTTGTCGATAAAAAATACATTTTGGATTTTGAAAATAGGAATTCTACTGCTGCACTTCGTGAATGAAGATTTAATGTCTGCGATTAGTTTAGCGGTCGCAAACCCTGCCACAAGCGCTCATTCATGTATCCAGCCAGGCTGTTGAGCCGGAATCACTTTGGCAGAGCGAAGCAGACAGCTGCTAGCGGTGTCTGCAGTGACGTCAGAGCTACGTGTAGCCTGCTGAAAGGTAACGCAGGATGTTAGGAGTGGGTTCAGTACGTGCACATCATACCGCACGCCAATCGTTGCTCTTGGAAAACTGAACTGCAGCTTTTGGCCAGTTGCTGGGGCAGTCACGTTAGAAGGTTCGCTGCCAAATTACGTTTCACATGTTTCTTTGTAAATAGTGCTTATTAGTGTGTGTGTGTGTGTGTGTGTGTGTGTGTGTGTGTGTGTGCGCGCGCCTGATTTATCAGCGTTACTCAACTACTAAGCAGATGTCATTCAGAATAGGGAGGAGGAAAAATAAATAACACTGCCAAGCCTTTTTATCGAACACCCATACGAACATTTCAACGGCTGTCCAATGTTCTAACAGCTCAAGCTGTCCAATGTTCTAACAGCTCAAGCTGTCCAATGTTCTAACAGCTCAAGCTGTCCAATGTTCTAACAGCTCAAGCTGTCCAATGTTCTAACAGCTCAAGCTGTCCAATGTTCTAACAGCTCAAGCTGTCCAATGTTCTAACAGCTCAAGCTGTCCAATGTTCTAACAGCTCAAGCTGTCCAATGTTCTAACAGCTCAAGCTGTCCAATGTTCTAACAGCTCAAGCTGTCCAATGTTCTAACAGCTCAAGCTGTCCAATGTTCTAACAGCTCAAGCTGTCCAATGTTCTAACAGCTCAAGCTGTCCAATGTTCTAACAGCTCAAGCTGTCCAATGTTCTAACAGCTCAAGCTGTCCAATGTTCTAACAGCTCAAGCTGTCCAATGTTCTAACAGCTCAAGCTGTCCAATGTTCTAACAGCTCAAGCTGCAGACCAGCGAAAGCCTCTTTATTTCACCCTTGACATGCTTGAACAGTGATCCACAGAAATGACAAACTGAGGCTCTAATCGTCCTGGTACCATTTCAATCAGAAACCACCTCCACATCTGACAACGCACATGCTGGACTTCAAGCATTAGCTCATGAGCTAGGGGGTACGATGCACAATATGATGCCTTGCAGTATATACATTACTTCCCAAGCTCAAATATAACCGGCGCTGCTATTTTATTGAACCTTTCTGCTTGTCTCACTTGCGGAATATTTTCTGATTGTTAGACACACTTCTGATTGTTATAACGATGTTTTAGCCGCTTGCATTCCAGTGTAGAAAAGAATTCTGAAAACTAGTTACATTCTGGACGCCCTGTATATCACTCACACATCAAAAAAATTCTTTTTTGTCATAGTACAAATCGTCCAAGATATCTACAGAAGTTTCCGCAAAAATGTATTTCCAGGGCACAAAAGAAAATTCCACCACCACCACCACCACTTACAGGTATTACACGTTACAACGTACAGTGTCTGTCTGTATCGAAATCTGTGCCTAATGGGGCTCTCAGATGCTCAATATTTATTGCCAAATAACATTGTGTCAAAATATTGCGCCGAAGTGCGAAACCAAGATGGGCACAATATTATTGCGCAATATTTGTACCTGGTTAGCCTCAGAGCTCTGCTTTCTTTGCAAACGTGTCGGCCCTCGATGTGGAACACTAACATATTGCGAGTTAGTTGCTTGCCTTGTGAAACATGACCAGAAATGAGAGCAGATGGAACAAGTTTGAGAAGCTTCCAGAGAACATTTTAGTGCAACACGGGCTCATTCCTGGCAGCATAGACTCTTAAACCATAACGGCAATTAATTACAAATTAAGTAAATAAACCCTGCGTAATTTGTGCTGTCCATGTACTGTTTTCTATATATTTGTGTGCTGTAACAAGAAATATTGCAAACGAAATGAAGTGATTGCTTACTCAGACTGGAGTTTCTCCCGGCGTATACAATGTTCAAGTAACATACGAGAATGCAGCCTGGCGACGTCGTCGACAACCGCCGATATTTCGACTGGAACACATCGTGTCATTTTCAAGGCGTAACTGTCTTGCATTGAAAATGAGACTGTGTGCTCCAGTCGAAATATCGGCGGTTGTCGACGTCGTGACCTGGCTGCATTCCCGTCAGTCAATTAAATATTATTTATCACCGATTGAAAGCTGACGTAACTGCATGCCTGCGCTATGACAACTGTTGCAGGGGGGACGGGGGGGGGGGGGGGGAGGGGAGGAAAGCATTTTAAAACATTTATGCTGACTGGACAGCTGGCTTGACCTTATATGCTAATTCTAAAAATCGCTACAAATAAAAATTTGTAGCTCGCTATCACGATACCAGGATTTTAAGATTCTTCTGCTATTGCGGGTAACGAGGTATTTGGTGAGCCCCAGTTCCCGATCATACTATTTGAATCTTATTTTAAAGCACAGAGTTTGTGATTCTGAAGAATCACATTTTGTGAGTAAAAAACGAAATGAAGATAATGTTGCCCACAGCTGTACCATCTCTCGGCTAGCTGTTACCTTTAACAGAAGAAAAAGATTAGGTGAGTTGACAATTTACGCTCTGCTTAGGTCGTTGAGCAGAAATTATTTATTTCATTAGTGCAATTTCGGCCTTTGGGCCACTTCCAAGTCATACTGCACAAGATCTTTCTTCAGCACATGTCAGAATGAAATCTTCCAACGTGTATATAGTAACGTGTGTGAAGTAACTTGAGACGAATGCGTGCGTCGTGAAATGTTTTAAATTACATGGAATGTTCCTAGCGTTATCATCATTCACGTAAATCGGTACAGACCGATGTTTTAGCATGGTGTTTACATGTGAACTAAGGCCGTTGGCGTGAAAATACAGAATTTCTCACCAACGGTCTTTAGTTTACGTGTGAACAGCCTGCTAGAACATCGATCTGGACCGATTTACGTGAATGGTGTCAACATTAGGAACATTTGACGTAATTTATATAATTTCACGACGTACAGAGCTTCGCACTCTGCTAGTGTTGCCGTATTTCTACAGCGAAAAGGCCTGATTCTATCTATGACAGGAGTTTAAAGTCTTACATGCGCTGAAGAAAGATTTTTTTGCAGTACGACTTGAAAATGACAGAAAGGCCGAAATTGCAGTACTGAAATAAATGATTTCTCCAGTCAGTAACGAATATGATGTCCTTTAAAAATTGTAAATGACAATCCCGACCACGAGAAGTTTTTCAAATTTAACTTCGACTTTTCATCTTTTGTAGTTTGATAATGCAACAAACTCTTATGTTCTCTAAATCTTAATTACAGGGCTTATGATGGGCGTAGCTGAAACGACGTTATAAATAAATGTTTTAAACGAGCTATATTGTTTTATTCACGAAGTTTCCACAATGACCGCATTTCATACACGGAATTTATTTCCATCTTTAGTATGTAGTGGTGGGTTTGGCGATTACAGAGGTGGCGACTGCAACTTTTCATTGGAGATGGGACAACATTTTCGTTTAAAAAAAATTGTATCTACGAACAATATTGAAGTAATTGATGTGTTTTTGTTTGTACAGAAAATTACATCCTCTAAAGTGTTTGTTATTTAAACTGTAGTACCACGTCTACCATCAAGTAAAGCCGTCAACCCGGACGTCTGGACGAAATAAAACCGACGAACGTACCGTATTTACGGGGGATGTGTATTTTGGTATGGGGTCTCAAAATCCAGAAAACTGACTTCAGAGTCAGGCAGAAATTGGCACGAAGCATCGAGTTGGCTGCGGCTTGTAAAACCGAGCTCCTGCACTGGTGATTGGACGCTACGGCGTCCCAAATTGGGCGCGTCGCAGGGAAAGGCCTCTGAATGAAGGGAGAGGCCTGCCACGATGCCGACGAAAGCCGCGGTGGCTCACTTTCCGCGATCCCCGGCATCGATCAGCAGCCGTGCAAATTGCCGCCGCAGCAGGCCGGCAGGTGCCGCGCGGCGAAAGCGCCAGCACCACCACCAGCACCGACACACGATGGTGGAGCCGCCAAACACTGACACTTCGCTGCGTCCGCCCCTTCACCGCCAATCTCCCATCAAATGACGTCGGCTGGCGTCCATCTGCAGGTCCATTTTATTTAGGGATGCAGTCTTAGAGCATTTCACTGGCTTTGTGATATCCAGTCGAAGATAGCAGCTCATAGTTACTGAAGGGAAGTCAGCCAGTGAAGCCAAAGTGGTACCTGCGACTCCCCAAGAAAGTACTATACGCCCTCTGCTGTACATCTGTATCCAGGATTTACGACACAATCTCAGCAGCCTCCTGAGACTGACTGCAGACGAGGCTGCCGTCCAGTAAAATTATCATAAGATTAACTTCGATAGTCCTGTGTGATGAAAAAGTGGCAACTGACCTTAAACAATGCTAAGTTAGAGGCATCCACGTAAGTACTAAAAGAAGAGTCTTAAATTTCGGTTAAACAAGACATCATACAAATAATTTAAGGGTTGTCGATTCAACTAATCACCTAGGAATTAAAATTCTGAAGTACTACTATCATACAGAAGATGTGGGGAAGGCGAACCAAAGACTGTTTTAGTGGCACAACACATGCAACAAATCTCCTGAAGAGACTGCGTACACTACGCTTGTCCGTCCGCGTCTGGAGTACTGCTACGCGGCATGGGATCTTTACCTGATAGGTTTGATGAAGGATGTAGGAAAAATTTCATAAGGGCTGCTCGTTTCGTATTACCACGAAATAGGTGATGGAGTTCCACCGATGTTGTAAGTCATTTGGGGTGGAAAGCATTACTAGCGAAGGCGTTCTCCTTTCCAGCGAGATATTCCACTAACTTTTCCTTCGAATACCCTAACATTGTTGACTCCCACCTACACAGGAAAAAATAACCATCGTGATAAAATGAGAAACTTGACCTCGCACGGAAATATTTCGGCGTTCGCTTTGGCCATGTGCTATTCAACATTGTCAGTTCTTTTAAAATTCTACCGAACATTGAAGTGTGAAATATTTTGTGCAGACGATGGACAGTCTTGACGACTTGTTTAACGAACAAAAGATTTCGGTCATGAATCTGACAGACGTCGGGTTGCAAAATACATCGATGCGAAGTCAGATTCCTTAATCGTCTTTATTCATCAAGTACAGCGGCGCATTACACGACGCAAATCTTAACACTGACGTGTCCGAGAGCAGTCGTGTAAATATCGTTTCCACAGATCCACCGGTCATGAAGCAACGTGTGGTGAAACAAGCGCGGTATCGTCGAGAGAGATACGGAGGAGAGCGAATGTACCGGGACTTAACGTGGGACTGGTAGCAGTCAACTGGGTTGTCTTAACGCGCCTGTGCGTAGGGTAGGCAGTATTGTGCCATAATCTAAGAGTGAAATTAAAAATTCCTATAGTTTTTCCAAACTTTCTCAATATATGCTTCAGTATATTAATGTTAAAATTGTTGAACCTCAAATGATCAGATGAATGTTTGACTAAGTACATCGTTTTTTTGAAAAAAATGAATGGCGCTAAATAATGAAGCTAAAAGTTAAAAAGATAAAAATTGTTGAAAATGTATAAACGCATGTCACAAGCAAAAGTTACAAGTCTCGAACTGATCGGTGCAATATTTTGGTCAAAACTTTTTGCGAAAATTTCAAGGCGCTAAATATTAGAAAGATTAAAATTGCGTATGTACACTTAGTTTGATATAAAAACATTAACAATGTGACTCCATTAAGCAACCTCTAATAGTTTTCAAATGATTTACTGCAAACTAAATTTGGAACAAAATCGTCCCTATTCCTAATAGATTAAGTATCATTTGTAATTGTTATAGACAGTTCTCATTACAGCACTGTTACATTAAGGAAATACATCTGCACCAAGTTTCAAAGCTAGTCTAAATAATCAATACAAGGACTCTTAAAGAGGTAGTTCAGAATTTATGTTCTACTGTCAGTTCGGCTCTAAAACTTCTAGCCATAAAGTTTAAATGCATTCGAGCTAAAACCTCTTTCAGTAACTAAAGCTAACTGAACTTTAATTATATAAAAAATATGAAGACTTTAAATTGTCACACAACAGAGTTATTAAATAATACGTGTCCGAGAAAGCGGCCATTTAGATGCTGCTACTTGTGCCTACAGCCGTTGATACCATATGTTCCGTTCGGCGGTCCGCTGCGCCCATATATAAATACGGCCTGAGAAGAAGTAAGAAGAGAGACTTCGCACCGAGCTATCAATCTGCCCGCGTCACTGAAACGCCGGCATATGCTCTGCCTCGGATGACGCCAAAACGGCACCTACCAAACGCACATTTTCGGTACACCGCCCTGCATCACTTAGATTTCACGAAAGTAACTTGTGTGTCGCCCGTTCTGTCGAAAAACCTTGTGGCAAGTGGCGAGCAATTGACTGATGATTAGAAGTCAGGACGATAGACCGTTTTACATGGAACTTACAGTAGATGTCGCCTCAAATGCTAATAGCGCTGTTTACGATAGGATTATTATTATTATTATTATTATTATTATTATTATTATTATTATTATTATTATATTTGTGCGTGCCAACTTTTACTCATTACTCATTATATTAATCAGTAAGAACTCAAAACTTTTTCTTTCTGTCAGCACAAGAAGAATTAGGACTTGCAGACTGGAAATTATGGCCAGGATGTTCTCAATCGCTTTGTGGCTGAATGCAAAAGTCGTTTTCAGGTTCTTTGTAAGAACGGCGAAGGTAGCCGAAATCCACAAGCCGCCCCACAAACAGTACACGGTCGAAGCATTATACTGGATGGAATGATTTACAGGAACTGAAGTATCATCGACTGCGACCAAGGAGGCGTAACAGGACATCTGATGTTCTGACTATACGTAAATACTTTATCGTACGGTATCGGTAGCACTGCAAGGTTGTTTACTGTGAAGCTGTTTCAGCGGGGTAGTACCTACTCTGACGACTCTGAGGAAATGGGGAAGGACCTGAAAAATCCACGTTGAGTAAACAAATTTGCGTAAATGCACGAAAGTACCATTACGAAGAAAAAGAGCATGACGAAATTCAGTTGTAAGACTACTGGTGGACATCTTGAGCACATTGGACATATGGCGGTGACACTATCAAGCAACGCGAAACACACTGAAGCCAGAAAGAAACTTGTATAGGTATGTGTATTCAAATACACAGAGATGTAAACAAGCACAATACGGGGCTGCGGTTGGCAACGCCTATATAAACCAAGCGTCTGGCACTCTTGTTACATCTGTTACTGTTGCTACAATAGCAAGTTACCAAGATTTAAGCTAATTTGAATGTGGAGTTACAGTCGGTTCACGAGCTGATGTGGGGATTATCCCTTATGACCATTTCAGGAGTGCACCGTGAATATCAGGAATCCGGTAACAACATCAAATCTGCGTCGTCGCTGCGGCCAGACGAAGATTCTGCAAGAACGGGACCAACGACGACTGAAGAGAATCGTTCAACGTCACAGAAGTGCAACCCTCGCGCAATTCGCTGCAGGTTTCAGTGCTGGGCCATCAAGTTTCAGCGTGAGAACCATTCACCGAAACATCATCGTTATGGGCTTTCGGAGCCGAAGGCCCACTCATGTACCCTTGATGACTGCACGACACAGAGCTTTACGCCTCGCCTGGGCCCATCGACATCGGACTGTTGATGACTGGAAACATGTTACCTGGTCGGACGAGTCTCGTTTCACATCGCATCGAGCGGATGGATGTGTACAGGTATGGAGACCACCTCATGAATCCATGGACCCTGCATGTCAGCAGGGGACTGTCATGCTAATGGAGGCTCTAATGGAATACGGCGTGTGCAGCTGGAGTGATATGGGACTCCTGATACGTCTACATACGACTCTGTATAGGTGACACGTACGTAAGCATCCTTGCTCTCGGGGGTCCTACATGGTATTAGGCAGGTGTATCCGTTTCTTTGGTTCTTCAGTATAGAAAGATCACGTAAAATTAGTGCTGACGAAAGTGAATGGCAAGTTTTCAGCAGATGGGCTATTTTTCATATCTCTCACACAAACAACCCGAGCGAATTTTCCAGCTCCTTGGATTTACAGGCGCGATGAAACTGTAACGACGTCTGTAAATGCGTACCATTACTCCTAGCATTTTACTAGTTAATACCTTCAAACATTTTAGTATTTTTTGTGTTTTATACGTCACATCTTTATAGTTTTATGCTAAGTCAAAATAACTTACCGAATCAATGTTTTACGCTATTAATAACGTGCTACGAAACGCAACCAGTCTTAGCTTTCGGACGCCAGTTGTTTAACTCAACCGTCACCAAACTTTTTCGTTCGAGAGAAAATACTAACAATGTGACGCGGCACCTACGGCCGCACATGTATCGATATGATGAATTTGTTAACTATATAAATTAGTATGTTATGAGCCCTCTTTAGACTAGATATACTAGTGCCGCAGTACGTTTGCCATCGGGCTGTAAATACCGATCGATAAAAGTCGTTCGCATTCGAAATACTTAGTGTGGACAGTTCTGTTTCAGATCGCTGCCGTTGTCAGCGTCTCCATTGTTGTGACACTTAATTGCCTGACGAAGTGGTGTGGTACTGCCTGTGTGAGCAGATGATTCATAAATAACAGTAGTTATATTTAACCCCATTATGCAATTTGAGAGACGATCATACATGTTTACCAAGTCTCTTGAATGTCATTTTTCTGCTACTCATTGCGTTGTACTCCAACAGGTTTAATTTCATATTTCTTGCTACAAATACGTGCAGAGTTTGAAGATGACCGTTTGTATTACGTGCGGTCACGAATCCGTTTTACTTTCAGTGAAATTTGGACTATACCAGCTGATGCACGGAAGTCCGTGAGTTGACACTGGAAAAAGGACACGAAAGCATTCGCCCTATCAAGTTCCCTTACCCTGCTTCGCCTCCGAGGTGACCGGCTAAGTTTCCGCATGCTTGCCACAATTTCTGCAGAATATTTTTGATTCGACTAAGGAGTCAAGTACAGCCAACACTTGCAAATCTTGAAGATTTATTCTTTACTGGTTTATAAGTTACCGTTTTTCAGAAGCTATTAAACATCAGAACTTGTTACAAATGGAAATGTATATTCGTTACCAGTAAAGAGTACGTACATACTTACCATTCGCAGCTATTGCCTGTACCTGCTCACAGTGATAAGCCGTGTTTATATTAAAATCCTCCAATGTAGGAAAGAATCTTAAATTGCTGTGTGCCGGTTTGACAGCAACTGGCTTTCGCGGGATGAAGTGACAGGAGTCGAGTGTTGATCCTTAGTAAATTGAAGAGGGTTGGGGAAGAAAGAAAACTCACTAATATCAGCTGCATCGGGACTTTCAAATGGTTCAAATGGCTCTGAGCACTATGGGACTTAACATCTGAGGTCATCAGTCCCCTAGAACTTAGAACTACTTAAACCTTACTAACCTAAGGACATCACACACATCCATGCCCGAGGCAGGATTCGAACCTGCGACCGTAGCGGTCGCGCGGTTCCAGACTGAAGCGCCTAGAACCGCTCGGCCACACTGGCCGGCCATCGGGACTTTATGCGAGTCAGCGACGACGATCGAAAATATGTGCCGAGCTGGGACTCTAACCAGGGCTGCTTACTAGGCAGTTGCGGTAACCACTGCACCACCCGGAACAGTGTTTGTCGCAAATACGGGGACCATGTCGGCACGCCCCACGGCCGACCCACACTCTCACCCAGCGGCACCTATCCACAGTCCCCTTCCATGCCCTCCACTCTCGCTAGTTTGAGATTCCCACAGCAGGTCGAACGTTAATGTTGATCCGCACCGAAGGTTGTGGATTTATTGCTCATCGAGGCGAATCAATTATATGAATGCGTGGGGTGTGTTATTTCGGACGTGTCCGAAAGAATAGTCGCCACGCATCCATGTAATAGATCGTCAGTGACGTGCAGATTCTAAACGTTTTCAGAAGTGAATAAAATTTTATTACTATCTCCTTAAGCATTTTTGTTCATTACTGGGAAGGAAAATAGATGAAGATGCTTTTAACGTTAGTTGACTATGATTCGGCTGTTGGTAGCTACATTCATATTGAACACAGATGAGAACAGCGGGCCGCAGGAATACTCCATACGGGCCGCAGTTTGACGTCCACTGGCTTAATCTGTTGGCCGCTTCATGCAGTCTACCACAAACGGCAACGCACTACAGTCATCCGTGAGTTGCAAGATCTCTCGCGGGTTCCCTGCCTCAGCGGGCAGCAGCAGCGGCGGCTAGGTCTCGTCTAGACAATGATCGCCTAATGGAGGCGTGCGAATGCCCCGACATTTGCGAGGTCGGCGTGTAGCCGTGCCTTGCTGTGGCGCGGCCAGTGAAAGCCGATCAGACAGCGAAAGCACGGCGCAGCAGACTTAGGGCGAACCGGACCGCCGTGCCACGCCACCGCCAGCATCTGCGGACGCACGCGCCGATTTCTCCCCCGATTATCTGTGCACCTTATCTGCACCGCACGGCACCACGTCCGACACTTGTTCGACGACCTGCGTTACCTGCGCTTACCGCTCCGTGTTCCACAAGCAAACCTCACAACTGCATCGGCCTGCACACAGACAATGGAAGAGGTTGTGGCGTTTATGCCAAATCGCGGTCCACGGTATATTATGTCGTATGTAACTGCATATACTGGTGTAGCGATGCGAGCTGGTAGTAAAGATAGGTTACAAGTGACAGATGGTCGTAATATGTGGACCGAGAGTATGGGAAAGCGATGATAATAGGCTGAGTTGTTCTTCGGCGACGACAGATGGCAGGGAATATCTTATCACATTTGGAGCCAATATGCGTAACTTCTGGCATTATTATTTAAACTAAACAAAAAAAACCACCACCACGAAAGGGTTATGCAAATTGCTCACATATTTATATTCACTCAGGTATCGATGGAAATTGGAAAATTTTAAGCTTTTGCGGCCCTTGCATGAATGTGCAATGCTGCAGCGCTGGAAAGCATAGAGGATAGAGGACATGTCGATACCAGGGCATAAAACTTTCGCCAATTTCATTACGTGTACTCAGTTGGACAGAAACTCTGCCTCTTAGAGAAGTGCGTGAACAATGTAGGTAAATGTCAGCATTTGAGGGAGGACGGCTAGTTTGATTCCAAAGAAACCGATTGTAATAATCGGCGAATCTGTCGACATTTGGGCAGGAGCGATGCTACTATTAGACGATGTTTGCAGGAATTGGTAAACTGTGGCCAAACACTTGGTCAAGGAGGAAACGGCGGACCTAGAGAAACGACAGAACGAAAGGACAGAGCAATCATCAGAGAGGCACTCAGAACCAGGCAATCATCATCATCGATCCGAAAATGCAACTGGTGGTTCAGTGACCACAAGGACCATGAACAGGCGGCTCACAGAAAAGGGACTGAGCTCACAGCGCCCCATCCGCCGACAACCGTTGACCGCTGTGCAGCAACAAGCCCGTTTGCAGTACTGTATAGCACAGTCGTCCAGGAATCTCATTGAATGGATAGTACTGTCTTCAGTGATGAGTCCCACTGTGACCTGAGCACCTCTGACCATCAAGGCCATACAGTCTGACAAGCAGGTGTAATGGCCTGCGGTGTAATTTCATTATCCCTTCGGTTGTAATCCGCGGCACACTTCTAATGCAGTGGTGTGCCGACGATATTCTACGCCCCAGTTTCTTGCCCTCCATGGCAAGCCACCCTGGCCTTACTTTCCAGCAAGATAATGCCCTCCCGCACACAGCGAGAGGGTCTTCTGCTTGTCTCCAACCTTGCCGAACCCTACCTTGACCAGCGATGTCGCAGGATCTCTCCTCAATTGAGAAATTTTGTAGCATTAAGGGCAGGACTTTTCAACTAGCTCAGGATTGACGATCTTACGCGCCAGTTGGACAGAATTCGGCACGCTATCCCTCTGAGAACATCCAGCAATTACCAGCCAATGCCAAGCCGAATAACGGCGGTTGACCAACACATTATTGACCAACACATTATTGACCAACACATTATTGACCAACACATTATTGACCAACACATTATTGACCAACACATTATTGACCAACACATTATT
Organism: Schistocerca nitens; assembly: GCF_023898315.1. NCBI lineage: Eukaryota > Metazoa > Arthropoda > Insecta > Orthoptera > Acrididae > Schistocerca > Schistocerca nitens. The sequence continues at coordinate 760,881,655 of NC_064614.1, read as the reverse complement.
GACCAACACATTGACCTGCTCGATTTGTAAAGCTCTCTCTAGTGAATAAATATATTCTTTCTGAAATTTTAATCATTTGTTTACCTATACATGTAGATCACATCTATCGATTTCCGTCCCATTCGGACAATTCCTTCGTGGAGGATCTTTCTTACCGCTGTGTTTAAGAACCCAATCTGGCAATGCTCAAGACTATCCTCTCTGGTGCCTATATAACCAATTTCTATTATTAAAATTGTATCTTAAAAATTCACAATATTATTAATGTAATGTTGCACGTGATTAGTCGACGTAAACGACCAATCGGGAAAGTACGCTGTGCGCGGGTACGCGGGGAACAGGATATCTAATACTGTGTCAAATTAGCCTTCGTGCAAGAAACGTGTGTCCATTATAGTGGTTATTTTGTTTCATTAAAAATTAGTTTAGCTTTTGCTCAGGAAACGTTTGTACGAAGTCTAGGACTACCATCCAGGTTGTGAACACGACTACTACATTTCACTCAAGAAAATACCCCAAAATTTTTTGAATGGTGCGATGATTTGAACTGAAGATACATGGGGACAGACACACAGCACATAACTTCGTGAATATTATGCTGCTCGAAAGGCTTTAATCTGATAGTGCAGTCGTTACAACAAGTAATGAGTTCAGACTTGCTCCAATATCAGATTGACTGTGAAGATGCATTTTATTCATTTTGGTTTGAATTAGTAAATAAGGTAGTATCATATGTATCGAGGCTCTATCGTATCATCGTCGTAGAACTCCTTAGATGCACTCAAAAATCAAGTGTCCGTAAATCGCATGTTGGGAGCCGCGGCCTAAGGAAAATAAACTCTGTAGAGATACTGAATCAGCTTTAGAAGAGATGAGGTAAGCAAGCTTGCCACCTGGTTATCTAGGGAAGGATGTATTGCAATATACAACTTACTTGTGCGGGTCATTCAACTTAGCCCACCACGCGCAACCTTACGTAAATTACTACTTGCGCAATTAGAGTACCTGTCGTACTTAAGTGTCTCGCCAGGAATTTGTTTCTTTTTGAGTGGAAACGCTCCTGCAATACTACCAATTCACCCACAAGGGCAATGACCTCAGTAAGAAATACTTGGAGGCTCTATCCTCACATGGTGTGAGCCTGCCGCTAGGTTAGGCAGGGTGGTGCCATCTGACGACGGGGGTCTACGGTTCAAATGGCTTTGAGCACTTATGGGACTTAACATCGGAGGTCATCTGTCCCCTAGAACTTAGAACGACTTAAACCTAACTAACCTAACGACATGACACACATCCATGCCCGAGGCAGGATTCGAACCTGCGACCGTAGCGGTCGCGCGGTTCCAGAATGAAGCGCCTAGAACCGCTCGGCCACACCGACCGGCCTGGAGTCTATGTATCACATTTAAATGCGAAGTACCTTGTCCATATTAGTGATACATTCCTCAAGTAACAACTTCACGTGGCAATTAACGGAGCAAATGGGTACAATCTTCTGCACAACTTATCCGCCACTGGAAGTCGTGTTGCCGTTTGTCATAAGTCCTATCTAGGAACAACCCATAGACGATTGCAAAAGGAATCTTGAAACTTACTTTCGGCGCCATAATAAAACCAAAAAATTCAGCTTTAACTGTTCGAGTTCTTAACTCTTTCAGAACCTCTGGTCACAATACTGTACAGTAACATTTGCTGCGTATTAGCTGCAGCAGATATGTTTCCTCAATGGAATCCTTATGTCCACATTTGTTGATGTGGAACCCGTTCACAATGCCCAAGCGCTGTCACCTATTGGGCATAACTATAAAAATATCAACAACTGAACGGAGCAGTACGCAGCGGAGTGTGCCCGTTAGAATACATGGAAGTGGATGGTTGGTTATATTCCATGTTAAACTGAACTTTGACCATTCAATAATAAGCATGCAAAATAACAGTTAATTTATTACACCAGTGAATGTTTCAAAATTAATTATCTTAGTCCATATAAAGGAGCCAAGTGTCCAAAGTTTATTTTGAACACAGGTACATATGTATAAATCTTGCATCTAAAAATCACGGAAAAATTTAAGGGCATTAGAGCATAAAGAAAAATATTTCTTCTTCCAGAAAAATAATTCAGGTCTGTAAGGGTTAAAACAATACAAAGAGTCGTTCAACGTTTTGGTACAAAAACCGCAGTACGCACTGAAGCCAGTAACATACAATTTTTCAAAATACATGTGTACCTGCCGTATCAAGAATATAGAAATCCGTGACTGCAGTTATCAAGTAATGTACCGCGATGTGTGTGGGGAGAAAACAAGAGACGACGACCGACTCGTGTTGCACACCACCATTGCAGACGGGAGTGTGACCGCCCGCTGCTGGATTATGCAACAGTTGGGACTGGGAGCCGCAAAGGCCAGTGAGCCAGGTGGAGCACATACGACCCGGAACCAACAACATGGTCCGCATTGGGAAAAGCTGGCCACCCCACCCGTCCCTTCAATATGTGGCTGTGAGCACGGTGGTGGCCTGTAAGCTGTACTCTTGCTTTCTAAAACACTCGCCATCTTCATACGCTGTAAGTGGCTGAATGAATGTAATCGAAAACTAATTTCAACTCTAGTGACTCTTTTAACCTCTAGTGACTTTCTTTTAGCTACCAAATGACAGTAGGTAAGATGTTGGTGGTAATATCCCTGCACAAGAATGTTATATGGACTGCACTTGAGGGATAAGGAGAATTATTGAACATTGCTGCTCATTTTGGTATTTAACCATTTGGAAAGAGTCTAGGTGTTAAAAGTTGATAGTAATAACGATGGATTAGCTGCTGAAGTCTATGCTCACTCTCAGGTAAGTATGTGAGAAAGAGGCAAGAACGCAGCTGGCCAATAAAATTGTGTATTTGGAACGCTAGGCGGAAAAAACTTTGGCCGAACTAATGCTAGCGAAATGCCCACGTGACCGTGCAGCATCCGATCATCATACGCATCTGGTTCCAAGAAAATATATTTCAGTGAATGAAACTCTTCAATATCTGCTCAAAATATAACTGAAAGTATGTAATTTTTTTAGGTGAACATCAATGTAGCGTGTGTATTGCATTTCAATCATGTCACAAATTTTTCTGAATTTCCCGATTTTCCATTATTCGGATGACCTACTCCAGTCGTGGTTAGTGCACATGAATGAAAAATAAACGGTCTAATGTGATCTGATCGTGCCACAGAGTGCTTAAGCAATTTTCTTGTGACAGTCCGCATATTTTGTTACACCAGTTGTACCACCACCTCACAATAGTCTGACGTTAGTGATAATTATGTAACCTAATAAATCGCGACGTAATCGACAGGAAAGTGGAGAGTTGGCTAACTATTATCAAATCTTATTTCAGTTTAACACATTCTTGCTACAGACGGCTCTAACAAATTGCGTGCTCAGTATTACCGCATCTTGTTGTTGTTTCTCACTTCGAACTCTGAGTTCATCATCTGGCTACTTTTAAAAATGAAACTATTTTCCTTTTTTCGCCAACTTTTGAACCACAACGAATTTTGAACGATGTATGTTGCGTGTAAATACATGAAACAAAGGAAAGAGCCTTGCATACTTGAGCGTATAAACTGCACTAAGAAATGCTCGTCTACAGTCTATAAACTACGAAGCTATATTTCGGTTCCACCATTTAGCGAAACTATGACAACTATTTTTTCTTATGGTTAACACTGTTTTTGTTACATTATACTTTTTAATCAACAGCAATCAGTTGATAAGTAGCGTGACTAACCCTATCATAGCAGCGTTATGTATCAGCTAGTGTAACCTTTCACTAACCTTTTACAGTTCCACATTTTGCATATTTGTAGTTTACTCTAAAGGCTGCTTTCGTGGAAATGAAGAGAGCAAGTTTCTCGCAGGTTTTCTTTGTGTTGTTTGACCAGTTTGTTCGTTATGAATATGCTTGTGTGCTTCTCTCGTCTGCACGAATCCAATTATTCCGCGAAGATATTGTGCTACAAAAAAAGTAAAGCCGTTTCCCAGCATACGAAAGTAATTAAAATTTTTAGTTGGTGTTCACACTGCTTGAAATACCAAAAGCTAAAATACTCTTGTGTGACATTGCGTCAGTCGTTGTGGGCCATCTAAAATTTTTATTGTTCTTTAAGAGTCAAGTCTGCTAAGACTGCTAGCAATTTTTTATCACTATTACCGGCTTTGACAGATCAGATGATGACAGCGTAAATCTGTCTAAACAGGCCTTAGTAATAATAAGAATTGCTAGCGATCTTGGTAGGATTCATTCTTCAAGAATCTCTCTCAGATTGGCTGCAGAGTCTAGTATTGTAATGCAGTGGTTCTAAACACACGAGAAAACAATGTGAAACAAGTAATTCGGCACTTAGCATAAACTTCGATTTAGATCAAATTGCATCGTGAGCTAAGACTCCCCGATCATTTGGTGCTGATACAAAGACCTGTGTTATGAAGCCATTGTTGGAGGATTTTTACTAAAATGTGAACCTTAACGCTGTATAAAATCTGATGAACTCTTACAAAAAAAAAATTCTGATCTAGAAATTAACTGTATGGTTTAATCCGGAAATATTACTCGAAACTCACTTTGCTCTGAGTTTCACTATTCCACGGAAGGTAGAAAGAAATAGCTACTGTTAAATGCTGGTTACGAAGAACATACGAGGCAGTGGATTCCTGAGGCAGCTACTGCGTCACTGTGAAGGGAGGCACATTTGTCTTACGCATGACACGAAATCGTTTGACATCTACATTAAAAAGCAAAATTGTTTACATACTTTTTTCATAAAAGGCACCTCATGAATGAAGAACGCTCCTAATGCGATATGCGACATTTTTAATTCGCAAGCTTACTATGATTTTCTATCAATACGTATTATTTTAGATTTTTGGTATTTGGTACTACGCAGTGCTTTAGGCATTAAAAGATCTTTTGGAGTATATCTGCGTGTCCTTTGGAAGCGCGTAGGTGTGTGTGTGTGTGTGTGTGTGTGTGTGTGTGTGTGTGTGTGTGTGTGTGTGTGTTTTCACGGACACACGGACAACCAGTCCAGGTTTGACGGTGACGCGATGTAAGGTGCAGTAGACGAGAGAGAGAGAGAGAGAGAGAGAGAGAGAGAGAGAGAGAGAATGTTCGCGGAGAGTTGCGAATTGTTCGCGCCCAACCCAGACCAGACGCAGCCTCACGTCATCAACTTTTGTACTGCTTTGCTCTGCGTTCAGGATTATCAACACTCGCCACACTCACTTTCTGTGAAGCACAGCGCTGGAAAATTTACGGGAAGTTATTTCTGTAACGTGAATTTTTTCCTCTATTTTCTGTTTACAGTACAGTACCAGTATTTCACAATTCTTAGGAACACACGTGTTGTTTCCCTTGTCTCGTACATCCTCTTATCGCTTCATTGGCAGAAATCGGGGAATCCCTATTTAACTAGTCGACACTGTTCTCCCTGTTACGAGTGACTAATTTGCAAAAGAACAACGTTTCAATGGTGACTTATCATTCACGCTAACAATACGGGAAGAATAATCATAAATTCATTAACATTTGAAAGAAAACTTTCGCTACAGTATACTAAGATCATTCCTCCGTAGGGAAAACAGAATTACCTGTAACATTGAGAAACTGGGACCAATTGGACTACTTCGTACTTATCTACAAGGTGGGACATCTAGTTCAACAAAGTTACGATAACTTCACTTAATGAAGTTGAATTGTATCCAGCGCATATTATTTCGATAATTTTCAGTATGACTTTGGAATTGCACACTGATATTAAAGTTTCGTCCTTCAACTTTCTATGCATTTTCTACAAAAATTTAGTTCATGTTTTTCCTGATAATGGCTTAAAGCTGAAATGTAAGTAATATAAAATGACGTTTGTACAGTCGAATGGTGATAATATTCAATTAGTAGGAAGTTTGATATTTCGCCTGAGTGACGGGACAACATTTTCACGCAAACTTAGTCCCGTCTGTCTAGCCTGCAAGCTGTTCCAGTCTATTTCATGTTGCAGTATTACGTTCGTTACCAGCGGGTCTCCTCTCACAGGCAACTCCAAACGAGAACACTTCAGTCTTGATCAATCTCTAGAATTAAAGTAAATCATTTTCTACACTAGTTTACAAAAATTAAGGACGAAAGTAACTATTGCATGTGTCATTGCCAACACATTATGCACGCAGGAACATTGTCTAATATAGTTTTTTATGATTCAAGTGTTATGGTGAGGCAAGGCATTATGTTTCGTGGGCACTCAGGAAGGTGTCCTCGCCCAAGAGACGGGGAATGGGCAGGATTGCAATGCGACGACGAGAAAGTGGGCTAAAGATCTCAATGCACGATGGACACGATGCACCTTGGAAGACGCCCTTCCCCAACTGGCTCGCTCTTCGGGAAAATTTTGAGGAATGGAGGTCGAACCCTACAGGGGACCATCACATAAACGCCGAAATTTGAGAGACTCCTTTTAGTCACCTCTTACGACAGGCAGGAATACCTCGGGCCTATTCTTACCCCGGACCAGCAGAGGGAGAAACGAAAATTTGTAGAATTTTAAAAACAAGGGAATGGATGACAGAACTGCGTTAGGACATCAAGGAATAACCTTGGTACCTCAAGGAGCTGTACAGGACACAAACTGTAATGGAAGACAGATTGGAATATATCCAACGTATGTGACATTCATAGCACAAGGGGATGAAGTCCATTTTTGGTCGTTCTGGGCTTTTAAGTATTGTTTATGAAGCTGCTTTCAGAGCATAAGAGATATTGTAAATAACTGCTATAGGATGGACAACACTGTTGAGCATGAACGGAGGAAGTCTTGTTTTCCGAGTACAATGGGGACATGTCCACTGTCACAGCTTGCATTATTTGTATTGTCTGTGAATGAGCTCCAATTGAAGCAGGCTGATGATTTTAAGTCATTTATCTGAAGATATGGAAGATAACGTACTGAATATCAGCGTTCTAGCTCAGGTAAACTTTTAATTTCGCAAATTTGGTAAGTAATAGTTACCTAACGAGTTAGTAACCGGACTCTATTGCCAGAGCAGTGTTCAGTATAACTAATTTGACGGGGAAACCTTTCATCACTCGTGCAATGAATGTGGCCTAACCATGTCAGTTGATGAGCGATGATGGTTGTCTCAATGCTGTTCAGATACGCTTTCTCGAGAATGTCAGTATGGGTCGCACGGTCCTACCACTTAATGTTAAAGACGTATCCGATTCGTTTTGTTGGTGGAAGTGCTGAAGTTTTTTGATTCCTAGTGATAAAGTGTCCAAATTTCACAGCCGTACAGGTGCGTGGAAATAACAGCAGCTCTGTACACCATGAGTTGTCTGTGCAGCTTTACGTCTCTTTGCATGAAGGCTCTGTATTAACCGGCTAAATGTTGCGTGGGTAGCGCCAATTCTTTTATCAACATCTTGTTCATACGTGAACCGTATAGATAAGGTGCTTCCAAGGTGTGAGAAGTGCTCAACTTGCTCCAATGCTGTGTCTAGGATAGAGGTATTTAACTCTGGGAGAGTTAACCCTGGGGAAATAAAATTGTACAGGGTGTTACAAAAAGGTACGGCCAAACTTTCAGGAAACATTCCTCACACACAAAGAAAGAAAATATGTTATGTGGACATGTGTCCGGAAACGCTTACTTTCCATGTTAGAGCTCATTTTATTACTTCTCTTCAAATCACGCAGCAACAGAACGTACCAGCGTGACTTCAAACACTTTGTTACAGGAAATGTTCAAAATGTCCTCGGTTAGCGAGGATACATGCATCCATCCTCGGTCGCATGGAATCCCTGATGCGCTGATGCAGCCCTGGAGAATGGCGTATTATGTATCACAGCCGTCCACAATACGAGCACGAAGAGTCTCTATATTTGGTACCGGGGCTGCGTAGACAACAGCTATCAAATGCCCCATAAATGAAAGTCAAGATTGTTGAGGTCAGGAGAGCGTGGAAGCCATGGAATTGGTCCGCCTCTACCAATCCATCGGTCACCGAATCTGTTGTTGAGAAGCGTACGAACACTTCGACTGAAATGTGCAGGAGCTCCATCGTGCATGAACCACATGGTGTGTCGTACTTGTAAAGGCACATGTTCTAGCAGCACAGGTAGAGTATCCCGTATGAAAACATGATAACGTGCTCCATTGAGCGTAGGTGGAAGAACATGGGGCCCAATCAAGACATCACCAACAATGCCTGCCCAAACGTTCACAGAAAATCTGTGTTGATGACGTGATTGCACAATTGCGTGCGAATTCTCGTCAGCCCACACATGTTGATTGTGAAAATTTACAATTTGATCACGTTGGAATGAAGTCTCATCCGTAAAAAGAACATTTGCACTGAAATGAGGATTGACACATTGTTAGATGAACCATTCGCAGAAGTGTACCCGTGGAGGCCAATCAGCTGCTGATAGTGCCTGCACACGCCGTACATGGTACGGAAACAACTGGTTCTGCCGTAGCACTCTCCATACAGTGACGTGGTCAACGTTACCTTGTACAGCAGCAACTTCTCTGACGCTGACATTAGGGTTATCGTCAACTGCACGAAGAATTACCTTGTCGATTGCAGATGTCCTCCTCGTTCTAGGTCTTCCCCAGTCGCGAGTCATCGGCTGGAATGTTCCGTGCTCCCTAAGACGCCGATCAATTGCTTCGAACGTCTTCATGTCGGGACACCTTCGTTCTGGAAATCTGTCTCGATACAAACGTACCGCGCCACGGCTACTGGCCCATGCTAATCCAGACATCAAATGGGCATCTGCCAACTCCGCATTTGTAAACATTGCACTGACTGCAAAACCACGTTCGTGATGAACACTAACTTGTTGATGCTACGTACTGATGTGCTTGATGATAGTACTGTAGAGCAATGAGTCGCATGTCAACACAAGCACCGAAGTCAACATTACCTTCCTTCAATTGGGCCAACTGGCGGTGAATCGAGGAAGTACCGTACATACTGACGAAACTAAAATAAGCTCTAACATGGAAATTAAGCGTTTCCGGACACATGTCCACATAACATCTTTTCTTTATTTGTGTGTGAGGAATGTTTCCTGAAAGTTTGGCCGTACCTTTTTGTAACACCCTGTATATTCAAGGAATGTATTTTTGTTTCTTTGTTAAAACCTGTGGACTAGAATAAAGAGGGAATTACGAGTACAGTACACTGAGAGCAGAATCAACTTCAAAAATTTACTTTTGCATTCAAGTAGCGTGAGTGGTACTTAAATTTACTCTTATTCATTATATTAATACATTATATACAATATCTGATCATTTAAATACTTTAAAACGGAGCAAAGTTTTTCTTGAAGTAACTATTAAGCAATAACTTTATTTTTTCTCAAAACTCTTATTGTGACTTAATTCCATTGTCCGCTGAACGCCTCGTATTGGTGAGGGCGCTTGTTGCCAGTGTTACTCTGGTATGAAGTGCGTGACATAGGAGAGGGATACGTGGTGGCCTGCAGCAAATTAGTGTGAAGACTGATCCTCAAAATAAACAAAACAAGCGATATACTTTATTTTAAAATGAATTCCTTTTGCAGTAAATAAAAGGAGTCTTCTGATGATCGTTTAACAGCTTTGAAACAAATTTTTCCCCCAGGCAGCGTCTTGCAAGGAAAAGCCAAAGGTTGCCCCTTTCAAGTGTGTACTGATCGTGACGTGTGTACAGCGTGGTCGGAATGACTGGTGTTTTGTACCGACTGTTCGTAGTCGAAATGACTGAGCACTATGGGACTTAACATCTGAGGTAATCAGTCCCCTAGAACTTAGAACTACTTAAACCTAATTAACCTAAGGAAATCGCACACATCCATGCCCGAGGCAGGATTCGAACCTGCGACCGTAGCAGCAGAGCGGTTCAGGACTGAAGCGCCTAGAACCGCTCGGCCACAGGAGCCGACTGTTCGTAGTCTGACTCGTGTTTTTATCCGCTGCGCAGTGCCCGTCAGCCTCCAGCAGTGATTGCCGAGGCAGCGGCTGATTCCGCAGTCTAAGGCCACAGTCTACTGCAGTGCATTCAGTCCAGTCCACCTGTTGCCCAGGCCCAGGCAGCTCGCCCCGAGGACACCTGGCCGCGGCGCTACCAGCTTTCCTCCTCTTTGGAGGACGCAGCACACCGCTGGCCCAGATACGCCACCGATGCAGTCTACATCACAGTGCTACACCATTATTCCATCCCTTCTTCCTGTCGTGAATGGTGCGCGGGAAGAACGACTCTATTTAGTTCCGTGTGAGGTCTAATTCCTTTTAGTACATGGCCTTTTTCTCAAAAATCTTATGACGAAGCTTTACGTTAGTTGACTTGTATGAACGTGAATTTTCACCCTAAAACGGAGCTGTCACTTCTTTGCATCATAAATGGTGTTGTGGGGCCCGAAAGGATATCCTTTTGTTTTAGCAACGGAAAGTAATTTTCCTTTTATTACTTGGATTTACCCATACTGTATTAGAATACAAAATATCAGTTTAAAACAAATAATTCCAAATAAATCACAGAAGGTGAGTTTTTACGTTTCGTTTCACTTCACTGTTATTCGGGGTTATGTAAACTTTAACTAATATATTGTATCAGAAATATCTTTGAAACAGTAATCAATTGCTGTAAGGAGAACATAAAAGGTGTAAAAAAAATTAGCATGTAATGAATTTTACATATTAATTGATATACAATTTCTCACAAATGTTCAATATTCTCTTAAGTTCTCTAGCCCTCTCTATACCTCACAGAATGTCAGGTATGATAAACTGGACGACTTCAGATATACAATACTGTTTGGCCTTTTTCTCACTGGCATGGGAAGCACTTTAATGTTAATTTTTGTGAGAAGGGTCGTTTTCATCTTTAAGTTCATCTGCATCACTACATTCGTCTTCTAACATTTTTCTCCCAATGTCCGGAAAATCTGGATCAAGCACTGAAATGTGTGAATGAGAATGCAAAACATAGTGACCTGAAAATAAATGAAAACACAAAGCTTCTTAGTAAAATATTTAATTGATAAGTAAATTTTGATCACATAGGAAACGAACACTGTGTCTGGGGTCAATAATGGCACCACCCAAACTTTCCGGTAGCGCATTGAGAAAGTGGACGACTCGACAAGGCTCCTCGTTTGTCTGGAGGTTGGTTACCGGCTGGTGGAAAAGTGGAACCACCAACAACAGAATGACCAAGAGAGGAAATTGCAGGCATGTACTGTTTCACTCGTATCAAAAAGGACGCCACAATTGCATTTGAGGGTTAACGGTAAACCGCGCCTTAATGCAGAACGACTCATAGCGTCAGCCACTGCAGTTTGGTTTGTACTCAGTGACAGTTTCACGCTTACTGAATTAACCTGCGACGACTTGCACGTCTCTTTCCACTTTCTCTACCTGCACTCTATTCCACACTTCCTGAGGATTCTTCCAGTGGATGTTTGGTATCTCCCTTTGCTGCGATAAATTGTGTGTGGTTGTTTCTAATGGTTCAAATGGCTCTGAGCACTATGGGACTCAACTGCTGAGGTCATTAGTCCCCTAGAACTTAGAACTAGTTAAACCTAACTAACCTAAGGACATCACAAACCTCCATGCCCGAGGCAGGATTCGAACCTGCGACCGTAGCGGTCTTGCGGCTCCAGACTGCAGCGCCTTTAACCGCACGGCCACTTCGGCCGGCCGTGGTTGTTTCATTCTGAAACGCTGCCGTACGCACTATGCCAGAAATTACGGGTTTAATTTCAGTGTTACGGCGACTATTGCGAATAATACTGACTTCGCATCTGCCTGGCTTTTACCGTAATCTCTCCGTCTGCTACCACAGCCTGCAGCGCCAGACCGGGATCAACGTTTTCGTAAGCAGTTTGTGGAAGAACTATGCTGCGAAGTTCACCTGAGACGTAAAACGTATTTTCTCTGCGTAATTTCATGAATACCTACACAAATTAATGAGAAGATCCCCGTGGTCTGAGGTTCCTTTGAACTCGGTGGAAAGTGAAGGACTGCATTACGCATGTGTGAGGGAAGCTGCTGCCTGTGGCGGCTAACGACTGGGTTCTTTATGCAGCTCACTGCGTCAATGAGCCGCCAAGAAAACCAACGTGACAGCTGTCTCCGGTCACTGGCCCCGGTCCCAGTCTGTGTCGCTGCCTTCGCGGCTCTACTCTGAGGCGTCTCCCTCAGCATTAGACGAAAGTCTTCTAGTCCACAGCGTATTTTAGATTGTTCCCAATCTCATATCCACGTGCAGGAGCTTAGTTTCCTCTTCCATTCTTTACGAAGGACCAGGACTTCGTTTAGCATCGCCACGATTGTCTTAGTTCATGACCTTTGCCCGCCATTACACCGACAGCGTCTCTCCCTCTACGTTCACATTTCCCTTATCAATTTTCCCTATGATCTTTGTCACCGTAAGTGCCGTGGGAGAATCATCTTCCGTGAGCTTCAAAGACAGCATTCCTTCCCACCGTTTCCAGTCGCTGGCGTAATACTGGGGGGAGGGGGTACGTCTCTACTTCTGGCTACATCTTCCTTGGTAAGGGGGACTGACGACCTCACTGGTTCCCTCCACCCTCCACCATGCGCTCCGAACATGGCAAGTTCTTCGCCTCAGAACCATGGGATTTATACAGTTGCTGGGGCGAGGGGCGAGGGGAAGGGAACCAGACAGTGAGGTCGTCAGTCCCCCTAACCAAGGAAGATGTAGCCAGAAGTAGAGACGTCCACCAAGAACGGTTCCCGATCTTGTCGGGAGATTCGTAACAGTAAAAGAGAGAAGGTGAAAAAAATATAGTGGATATCTTTTGTACCGGCAATAATAAAAGCTAGATGGAGATAGGGAAGTCAGCGGGTGGGCGTCATCTGGGCTCTCCACGCGACAGCAAACTTCCCACCCACAGAGCTGTCCCGGCCCTGATGCATTGGTCAAGAGAGCCAACCATTCAACGAAGTGCGACACTCAGAACAGAAAACTGGGCGCGGCAGAAAGGAGGCAAACCGAATCTGAAAGCGGTTAAAACAGAGTGACAGAGGGGCAAGGGCAGCGCCGATCCAGTATCGACTGTGTATCTCCCCCCCTCCCTCCCCCCGCCTCACCACTCATGTTTTTATAATTTAAGTATTGCTTATGATGAATGAAAATTGATTTAAGGTTGAATAACAAGTGCACTCTTTTGGTCGTACTGATTTTTGTTTATTTCAGTCTAGTTTTCGACTTATTAGGCCATCTTAGAAAGCAACTGACTAGCGTCTGGAATGGACACTGGTTCTTAGGTAACAAAATGTTGCAGATACAATCACTTGGATAAAATGTTGTTCATCAAACTTTTCTTACCGTTGAAATTACACTTCACACAATAGACCATGTTAAGCACAATATCTATTATGCAAGTGATTATTTCTTTCCTATAAGGTTTGGTTACTGAAGATCCAGTTTTCTTTCCAGACGCTAGTCAATCGGTTCCTGAAGATGACCTAATAAGCCGAAAACTAGTTTGAAATAAAAATCAGTAGAACAGAAACAGTGTACTTGTTCAGCGTTAAATATGGAACTGTTCTACGAAGTAGTAAGGGAAGAATTCAAAAGTAAGAGAACTTCATTCTAAAGCCTATTACCACTAGCTCCAAACCTGTAGTAAAACAGTAGTTACCGTGAACACGTACTGATTTCCAAATATGGCAAATAGTCTGACATTCAGTGAAATGGTGATAACCAGGTATCTCCTGAGCATGGCGCAATCTAGAACTACATTACTCAGTTACATTAGGCAGGACACACCGAAACTGTGGAGTGCCCGCGCTGTGACCAGCGGAAGTGGGAAGGCGTACGTCCACTGCTTTTGACGGAGAACTAAAAGGAGTAGTGGCTGTTGTCCCCAATACGGACTTTCGCGCCGCACGCTTACGGCGCTCAAGGCTAGATTTCGTAAGGGCCCACTCCCACGGCGAGCCGCCATTGACAATCACACTGCACCATCAGTACTACCTGCTTCCTAGTACAAACTACCCTGTGTGCTGCACACACTCGGCGCAGCTTCAACATTTACAAATCATGAAGAACGTCAATTTGTAACGAATAACAGCCAGTATAAATACTGCCATAGAATACAAGAAGCCAGCAGTCCGCCCCATTAGCTGAGTGGTCACCGCGACGGACTGCCATGCCGAGGGGCACGGGTTCCATTTCCGGTTGGGTCGGAGATTTTCTCCGTCCAGGGACTGGGTGTTGTGTTGTCCTAATCATCATCATCCTCATCATCGACACGCAAGTCGCAGAAGTGGCGTCAACTCAAAAGATTTGCACCAAGCGACCGGCCTACCCGACGGTAGCCCCTAACCCACACGACATTTCATTTCATTGCAAGATGCCAGCTACAAATGCTATTTAGAGTCATCAAAATACTCCCCCCCCCCCTCGTGCCGAGCTGCCTTGTCCCAGTTCCCCCTCCCTGCCCACCCCACCACAGCCCCCTTTCTTTACTCGTCGCGAGCTGGTCGAGGTGTGAGCGCGAGGTAGATAAGTGAACAGCCTGTTAGACAAATCCTTTCAGAGAGACATTCCAACGGTGAACATATTAGACATTTTTCTCGAAAAAACCTTTTCTTGTTGTTTCGCATTTTGTATCCTCTCTGCTAACCCAACTTTTCTACTAATTACAGTATCATTTCCCTATCTAATTACTTTAGCAACCACGGATTTTTTCGACTCCCTGTTGAATGTAGTCAGTTTGCTGGTTTACATTTATTCATGTTCGTCATAACTTTTTCCATACGCTATCCTTTCGGTTAAACTGATCTTCCAAGTCCTTTGTCGTTTCTAACCATTACAACGTCATCAGCAATTAAATGTTTTTACTTCTCTCTGAACTTTAATTCCATTTCCCTAATATCTCAAATTTTTACTAGTCTCTCAATGAACGGATTTAATAAAGGAGGTAGGCTTCAACCCTGCTTTACGCTTTACTCAGTTGCTGTTTCTATTGCTGTCACTCAACTCTGATACCTGCCATCTGGATTTTGTTACAAGATATAGATACCTTTTGAATTTCCAGTATTGTCTACAGCTTTTTTCTGAATTTAATAATGCTATGAATATTGATTTTGCTGTCTTCAGTCTAAGCTAAATCGTAGGGTCAGTATCACCTTAATCGTTACACATTTCTGTTGCATGTAACCTGACCTTCCCCAGCTCGGCTTTTAATATTCATTCCATTCTTCCGTAGATAAAATCTATTAATATTTTGCTAATTTGACTTACTACAATCAATGTACGAAGGACGTTCCATAAGCTATCTAACATTTTTTCTCGTCCTCTTTCGGCTGAAAAATGCAGAATTTGCTGCGGGACATCGTGGAATATTCCTGCTTCAGCTTCTATAGTTCTGCGAAATTCAGATAGGTGGCGGCATTATACGTAGACTTCAAAATGGCGTCTGTAACGAATCAATGATTTTATTTTGAAGAAAAACCTGAGCATCGCAGATATTCTTAGGCACTTTCAGAATGTCTACGGAGAACTGGCAATGAACATACATACAGTGAGTCGTCGGCCGATCTGCCATCAAAAGAAGGTCGCGCAAATCTGTCCGATCTCCCGCGTGGCGGCCGGCAGCACAAAATTGAGACTCATCCAATGTTGAAACGAGCGCACATATTCGAGATGATCGACGGATCACAAACATCTCGCTGCACAGTTGGATATGGGGAGGTTACTGATGCAGCAAGACGTTAGCTCCAACGCCTACCAGTAGAACAGTACCATGCGAACTTTGCCCTCCCTATAAGGTGGCATAAGGCGGTCCCATTGCATGGCGATTATGTCGAAACATAGGGTTTTGTAGCCAAAAGAGTGGGTAATAATAAGTTGTACTGGAATCTATAATAAAACCAACCTGCTTTCTGAAAAGAATTTGTTGCCTTACTTATTGACCGCCCCCTCGTATTATCCGAATAAGACAATTCATCGTTCTCCAACAGGAAAGTTAATTTTATGTGAATTGTCAGTTTTACTAGTTTCGAGCAAAACGATCCGTACGGCATTTTATTAATTTTCTGTCCTAACATGCAGCACAACTACTACTCAGACCACTAGCGTTGCTCATCTATTAGTGACGACAGTTCGCCGTTCTGTAGCTCGCAAATATCCCGTGAACGCTTTAACTACCGTACCAGATGCTATAATGGCAGGAAAGCCATTACGACCCACGAGAACAGTATCCTGTTCACAACATCTCGTAGTTTTAGTGTACTTCTCTCCAATGGTGCCACACATTTTCAGGTTTTATACGGCCTTCGCTACACCAGACGGCGTTTAACACATTACCTGCAGTCAAGGGCGACACCGCTCCCAGTCAACTTGCAGTGCTCAGCAATTCATTTACTGTTCATACAAATACTTCTTTTAAGAGTAATTGAATGAAATTTACGCACTGTCACGTTTCAGTCTGTCTCTCGTTCGGAAAGTTCTCTCTTGAAACTTTATGGAATTAATTGATTTAGATCCAAACATTATGTTACCTGTCACAAATTACATGATTTATGTATGAGTGATTTAAGACCATTTTTGTAATAGTTAGCTTCAATATGAGTGGTTCTATAACTTTTCTGTCGTATGAGCAGGTGCACAATCGCTCACAATGAACTTTTGAAGCTGAAACGGACACATCTAAGATTAATTCGGCTACAGGCTACTGCCTACTTGTTCATCAATCACCACACTAATTAAACTTAGTATCCACAAAATTAATTTTAGGATATCAATTACAACACTTCCTTAATCGTTGTGATGAAACGTGTACACTAATCTGCATTTTGCTTTTCAAAATTAAACACAGAACTTTACACTAGTGAAACTTCACATTTACAGGTCGACGACTAGAATCATTCCTGTGGCAAGCCCCTATAATTCTTATCTTCCTTTAAGTTTTATTAGGAAATCTTGTCTTTTTTCATTCGTAATTTATTATCCTGATAGTTTCGTAATTCACTGAGTTAGCATTAACCAGTTCACCACAAGAGAACACAATCTTTTGGAAAGTTAATGTCTACCTGTTTTTTAAGTGGAGACTGCTTAGTGACCAGTTTGACGTTGAAGTTCACTTTTGATAGTGATAATTGAACTGTGTGGTGCTTACGGTGACAGAAATGTAAATAATACCCACATACGTGTTTTGTGAGGCATCTGCTTAACCGAGTACCGATGGAAAGCCAAGATCGTTTTCACTGACTGCGCAATAATCGAGGTATCCACTAAAGACGCTGCCACCGTGAACCGAATAGAAGTAGGTTTTACGTTTATTATAGAAACTTTATGCTTTTATTTCTCTGCATTATCTTTACTGGAGGAACGTAACTTCTTTTGAATCTTAATACCACTGACTTAAGTGCCTTTCAACATGGCTGTCATGAAGCTGCTGAAGTGTAGGGAAGCTTCGGCGTTAGTCGCCAACTGCCGCTTCCTTTCACCCATTTTATATAGTCTTGGTCTCGAACCACCTGCAGTTTCCGTGGTTGCGTGTAGTCACTGTGCCTCAGTTTCGTAACAATTACGGTAGCTTCACGCCAGTTAATTCCTACTTCCTACCTTCACTACTTATTAGAGCGGCGGCTATGAAATCGCAACTTCGACCGGCGTCAGTAACTAGTATGAAAGTGGCCGAAGAGAAAGGCCCATTGTAAGACATTTAAAGTTGTTGACTTCGTTCTCCGGTTATTGTGTAGTCCAGCATACTGCGCAATCTGGGGTCCTCAAATATTCCACTGAGATTGAAATATTGGGGCTGATGTGTGAACTGTCGCAGTTTTAATATACAATCGACAGTAGTTTAGGAACAATGCATTTTGCTCGTTGGGTACGTTAAAGGAACTGAAAATAAAAGTGAGAATCATTTTCTCATTTATTAAATTTCACTTCTCTTGCACTGAAAGACGTACGAATCCAAGAGTAACTGGTTTCTCTCTCTGCTAACCTATGTGCTACCAGGGATTCTGTCTAAACTGAAATATTGAAAACGGACGTTGGGTAGCTGTGTCTCAGTGCACTCTTAGCATCCACTTACTGAGACTTTCCTTGCTCACTGCGTGTAATGTCAGACGAATAGCACTAATATGAATAACTTTTTATTATTGTTTACAGCGTGTATTCTGGATGACCGTGGAAACGTGAAGCATGTAGACTATGGAATCTCATGCTGATAATAAGAACTACTGCTTGCTGAGCACTAATAGTACTGCCGCGTTCGGCTCAATCCAGGGATTTGGTCAAAAACTGAACAACATGAAGACATCTGGAATTTAACCCTCACGACTGGTACCACCAACAACTGGATATCACACCACTACAGTTCCTCATTCTTTCCACTACTGAACTACTTTATCAGCGGTTAGTATTGGCATCACTTCCCCATTAATTAACTAATTTCAATATAATAATTGCCGATGTCAGAATTACTGTCAATCATTGACCAGGCACGTACGTTAAAGTGAAAATTATTATTTAACACGTTTATTCCTGCAACACAGGGACGTACTTTGTTAATGGGACAAGAGTTGTCATTCGGAACTAACTACCGGATAAAATCGCTCCACGTGAGTACGGGAAATTTAGGAAACCATCCGTGTTTCACATAAAATACGAAATTTGAATTTCTTAATTTTATCTCATATATCTTGTCTTAGTAAATAATTCTATTAGAGCTATCTTCCCATCAAGTTTCTCCCAGTGTGCACTTTTCTGAATCTACTGTTTTAGTTTTAACTCGGTATTCACATTCCAGGCGTATCATGAATTCCGAAAATGTTTCACTCTGCCTTCCGCGCTTCTCATACAGCGGATTATATTTTTCACAGGATCCTCACAATCTGTTTAATGCGCCTTGAATAACAAGGCGATCATTGTGTCACCTGAGGCGGCAGTCTATAAAATTCAACAGTTCGTTACGAAAATGTTTAAAAGGGAGTTTAATGTTACGGCATGTTAACACCAACGTCGACACGGAGGAACAAGTTTTAACTTATCAGGTTTGAAGACTTTCCCGATATTCGCCTAGATCGATTTAGGACAGTCGCGGAAAACTCTCTAGTCAATTAAACTAAGTGATTATCCCTTTTTAACTAATTGTTTTAAATGCTAGGCATCTGAATCAACTTTATCGCCTGCGGCTTAAAAAAATTACGTATATTCACCTGTAACAGCCCTCTAAAGGGAGCCCACGGTAATTTATTTCAGCTCCCACTGAAGGTAAAATATTCCTCTTCAAACAATTACTTTTCACGCTTCTGTTGGTACCTTCTTAGCGAATCTTTTAGTATCCCAGGGACACATGAGTACTGTGGGAGATCTCCGCAAGGATATCTGAACGCCGAGTTTTGAAGCTTCAGTAGACATCTGACGCTGCCTAATACACTAAAAGATTGTGTCTCCGCGATAACGTATTCTGCATTAAACGTAGAAATTTTAGCTCTCAAATAACACAGTAAAACTAATCCCAGAACCGACAACAACAAAGTAAGTTAATTTCTGAGGCTAAGTGTCCAACCAAAAACTTTAAAGTCTAGGGACCAAGTATCTAGATGTTTTAGGATCTTGTCACAGCTTCGTTCCTCCTCTGGCAATGATATCTGAACGTAAGAAAATGCCATGTTGCATCACTTGAAGTTCCCTTTTACCTGGTTAGGTAAGTTTTCCGAGGTCTGATGTAAACCTCTAATAGGAGTATGCCTAGTGAAACAACCGACCTTCGTGTTAATGAAAGTTTTATTATTGTCGATATCAATGTGATGTTTGCTCCAAATTGAGTTCAACAATTCTAAGTCGGTATGTTTAAGCGAAGTGATCCCAATATCGCAAAAGGAAGTTATTCACTAAAATGAAATCACTTTGAGGACTGGTCTAGACGATTTATTTACTCCCGCTGTATGGGAAATATTTTGTGTCTTTCCTCTTGGCCTGTAATGCACCGACATACGGATTTCATATGCGTTTCACCTCTCAGGGCAATAAACAAATATTTCAGTATTGCGCTAAGACTGTATTCTAGATGCCAAATATTTACTTTCAGTGCAACGATTGTAAGCTATATTAGGTCTGCAACGACAGAATAGAAGCTGAGCATCCGAAAATAATTTTCAGGTCCCTGAGCTATAGTTTAACAAGAAATATAGCTGAATTTAACTGCCACTTGCGCCAAGTCCTGGCGGGATGACTGTTCCGTTTATTCCTTCATGCTGCGAGCTTTCCTTGTGTTGCGGCCAAGCCCAACTGGCGGCCGCGTTCACAATTCACGCACTCTTAAGCCGTCCTCACACGGGGCAAGGACGGGACATCCGATGATCACAAGTGAGCACCGTCACAGACCGGGGGGGGGGGGGGGGCAGATGGCTAACGTGATTTACGTTCTGAACGCTCTCGAGCGGCCGTTGTAGGCTTTATTTACCTTGCAAACCACTCACTGTGTTTACGAAGATGCACGCGGTGAACGTCGCTGCGGTAACTTAGCGACTGTCGATGATCGGAGACAGTCGGGAAGAAGATTCTGGATTCATCGATAGCTTAAACAGCGAATTGCTGGTAGAGGAACACTGCATATTGCTGCACGACGATCGCAGATACGTACTAATAGACATTCGTTACTTCAACTGAACGTTATTCCCATTTTAGGTTTTAAATTGAATATAGTTGAAGTATGGTGTCTAGTGTCAGTTTTCGCATGGATAAGACACTACTTCTCAATGTTGCAGTGACTGCAAAGACACTCAAAGAACTTTATTAAAATGGTTCAAATGGCTCTGAGCACTATGGGACTTAACATCTATGGTCATCAGTCCCCTAGAACTACTTAAACCTAACTAACCTAAGGACAGCACACAACACCCAGCCATCACGAGGCAGAGAAAATCCCTGACCCCGCCGGGAATCGAACCCGGGAACCCGGGCGTGGGAAGCGAGAACGCTACCGCACGACCACGAGATGCGGGCGAACTTTATTAAAGAGATTTCAAAATTGAGATTTGATTCGCATTTTCATGGAAGGTGAGATCTTTTCGAAGCTGTTCACCATCATTGAAAAAGTTATTTACCGGCAAGATACAAACAATCCTGACCATTAACCAAGGGAGAGGTGTATATGTTTTTACAGAAAGTTTCGTAACAGCAAAAACTTACAGCGTGTAAGTTGCGTTTACTTTCTGACACTGCCGGTCACGAAGTTTCTGATAACTGCAGAAACATTCCAGTCGATGGCCTTTGCAACGAGACCCGCAACAAATACATTATTTAAATAAAGAACAGTTTTCTGAGCTAGTACTTCTAAAAACGAATGAAAAAGACGCAAAATATTTTGGAAACAAACGGTGAAAAAACTTTTTTGGAAAGAGGTGGACGTGAACATGTTATCTGTGTCTTCACAGTTCACAGCGCTATCAACTGCGCTGCCGTTTCGACGTAACTGCCAGGTCTCCGTATGTGACAAACCTACAAATTGTATCTACAAATGCTATGATATTAAATACACAAATTCCGTTTAAAGACACGCTTTTGGTAGATATAATCTGTGTCACAGGACTCAACTGTGTACTTTCGTAACACAGAAATTATAACACACAAAAAAAATCAACTACAGGAAGCCGTTACCTAGCGATATGCAGTTTCCTTTATTTTATTCTATTAAATCATTACTAAAACGACGCGTTTGAGAGATCCTAAATTTGCTGATGCTTTGAAACATTTGATGTTCGTATCATGTACTCTATTAAGTAGAGAACACACCGAATACGATGTTTAACGCCATATAATATGGCGGCTTGTGTGTGTGCTCCTTGTGACGCAAAACTGTCTCACCTCACTGACCACGTTCCTCTCCACGTGGCAAAAATCTAGCACGCCAGATTATTTCACGCTCGCCGGTGCAGTGGACCGTGGAATTTCACGCTGCGACGTCACAAGCCTTCGTCCACGTGCGTATTCACGTTCCGTGAGAGGACGGCTTAAAGCGCTAACCATGCGACGAATTGTTCCTCAGATCTACCAAAACACGTTTAGCGGCGGACCTCGATTACTTCCCTGCACTGCTACACTATCAAAATCAGTTAATTAAGGAGCATCAGCCTGTTTTCGAATCGCCGAACAAGTTTAAACTTGTCACTATCCCAAAACCAATAACTGATGCTGTCTACGTAACGGCTTTCAGATAGTCTCCTGCTACTACTAGACTGAAGAAAACCGCAGTAACTATACCACCTGCTAGTTTCCAGTGGCTCTCGCCGATAAACTTCTGCAGAACAAAACTGAACGATATTTCAAAGCAAAAATTGAAATGTGGGTTTGTGTGCTATTTTTTCAAATTCCCGCATAAACGGAATTTAATGTCTTTAGTTAAACTTCGCCAAACCCGTCTCGTTTATTAAGCTAGCTGGTTGCTACATGTTTATCTATGCCATCTCAAGATGCTATGCAAATGCGTGTACACTAAAATGCAACAGGCTACAATACCGGCACATAAGCAGAATTCCGTGCCATTGCACGAAAACGCAGTTGCGGACCCTTTCCAAACTTTGTGTCCTGGCGAAAGAACTCTACTGATCACCAAGTGTCCCTCAGGAAAGGATTCAACCACTCACCGCTATTATCTTCTCCGCCCCCGTACGATTTACCATTAGTTTCCTGCACCCGTGCGGCAGCCGGTCGATTCCTTGGTTTCTCAAGGTCCGAACGGTTCCACCAAATAGTTTTAACATGCCGTCCAATCAGCCAACCAACATCAAGAGCAATATGCAGGCATTTTCATTAGCTACCTCCTGCTAGTGCTAGTAGCACTGATCCACGAAGTGCTGCTTCCTGCTTGTAATTTTGGAAACATTTCCAACAATTACTGGAGAACTTTTGTGAGGAACTCAACACTCTTCCATCTAAATACTTCTCTGCAAACCACTGAACTGCGTAGCGCAGGGTACTTAAAAGTTTCCACCTGTTCAAATCGCGTATTGAGTGCGTGAAAAATGACTGCTTCAATTTGCTGCAGTTAGTCTAATCATGTTTTCGTTTCCACAGGAGTGATAGTTTGCGGTCTGAAATAGATTTCTAGATTATCCACGTCATGTACCTCAGCACACCTGATGATGGCAACAAGGTCGATTGCCGAAATATTGTGTCCTTTGTACACTCACACCAGGCTGTTCACCCGAAATTTATTTCGTCTCTGCTTTTACTGGGTTTCCCTATGACAGGTTCTCGTCTGTCTCACTCGCACACTACAGCGCTTAGGTCTCAATAGACAGTAGACGCCTGTGAGTTTCCCTATCTCGTGGTGAGCCTGCTCTCTGTGGCACGCGGTTCTGGACGACAGGGTTGGTTTCACAATTCCTGAATGCTGACTCTTTCGGCCATATACTAAAATGAGAGCGAAATGCTCGTTAACTCACATGTAACATGCTTGAGCGGCTGCTCAAGCCACACGTCACGCCGGTAAATGCCACGATGCCCCGCTTGGTCTAAGGAGCGTAAACATAGGACGACTGAACAGTGGAAAAACGTTGTGTGGAGTGACGAATCACGGTACACAATATGGTGATCCGATGACAGGGTACGGGTATGGCGAATGCCCGGTGAACGTCATCTGCTAGCGTGTGTAGTGCCAACAGTAACATTCGGAGGCGGCTGTGTTAAGGTGTGGTCTTGTTTTTCACGGAGGGGGCTTGCACCCTTTGTTGTTTTGCGTGGCACTATCACGGCACAGGCCTACACGACAATAACATCCATGTAATGGACTGGCCTGCACAGAGTCCTGACCTGAATCCTGTAGAACGCCTTTGGGATGTTTTGGGACGCCGACTTCGTGCCAAGCGTCACCGACCGACTTCGATACCTCTCCTCAGTGCAGCACTCCGCGAAGAATGGGCTGCCATTCCCAAGAAACCTTTCAGCGCCTGATTGAACTTATGCTTGCGAGAGTGGAAGCAGTCATCAAGGCTAAGTGTGGGCCAACACCATGCTGAATTCCAGCATTACCGATGGAGGGCGTCACGAACTTTTAACTCATTTTCAGCCAGGTGTCCGGATACTTTTGATTGCATAGTGCACGAAATCAATTTGACATCCCCTGTCGATAGCACTCATTACTTCATGAGCATAAAGAGCTACTTGTGTTCCACAAGAACGATATTTTCTGAATCCGTGCTGACTGTGTCAATTTTTTTTCTTTCTTTTCGAGGTACTTCATAACGTTCGAATACAGTATATGTTCCAAAACTCTACTGCAAATCGACGTTAGTGATATGGGCCTGCATCTCAACGGATTACTCCTACTTCCCTTTTTGGGTATTGGTGTGACTTAAGCAATTTTCCAGTCTCTAGGTACGGACCTTTCTGTGAGCGAGCGGTTGCATATAATTGCTAAATATGGTTTTTTATCAGCATGCTCTGAAAGGAACCTCACCGGTATACAATCTGGACCAGAGGCCTCGCATTTATCACGTGATTTAAGCTGCTTTGCTACACCGAGGATAACCACTTCTATGTTTCTTATCCTGGCAGTTTTTCTTGATTGAAATTGAATATTTACTTCAAGCGTGTGCCACTTAGGTTCTTCATTATATTCATGATGCGCTTCCGTGAATCAAACAAACCTCTGACCGTTCGTGCCTGCGTTCTTTGTGTATGTTCAGTATGGCCTGTTCTATCTGGTAGTGCTCCCAGACAAATGAGCAGTATTCTAAGACAGCACGCAGAAGTAAGTTCAGAATATGCTGCCAGTTTACGAAAGTTTGCCACTTGCCTTAGCCGTCGCTGAGTGTCCCTACGGAAGCACCAACCAGATTCTTTTAAGTATTAGAAGCGTTAAGCTAGCAAATTAGAGCCCGACTACAGTCCACTTAGGATTATCTTAAGTCCGACGCACCACCTCCGTGCTGGACAAAGCCCCCTTTACTGTGGATACCAGAAACTGGGTTTAGTGTACATATTAAAAGCCGCGGTTGAGACCACGAGCGCGATTGAGAATGATACACGTTGCATCAGCCAGCACTAAAGCCGCCGCCGCCGCCCCCCCCTTTCCCCCCCCCCCCCCTCCACCCGCCTTCCAACACGAGCGACGGATCGCAGCGACCCGTCCCATGCGATATCGCTGCAATCGTTCGCTCGCCTCGACACCGCCACGTACGAGGGATTTGCTAAGCAATTTCAAGCAGTATTACTATGGCCACTGTGTCAGAAATTCTGCTACGGGAAATTAACTATGTGTAGCAGCAATCGCTGTTGATCTCCATACCCATACGAAGACTTGCAAGAAAAAAATAAATAAATAAATATGAGAATTCTAAGTTACTAAACTTTATTTCAAGGAAATTTCTTGGTAATGGTAGATAACGGAATATATTACAGTCTTCACTGACGCAAAGTGGATTATGTAAGCCTACATCTTTCCAGTGCCCTAATTGTATCTGTTTCTTCCTCCCTGGCGGATTTGGTCAGATTGTATT
Organism: Schistocerca nitens; assembly: GCF_023898315.1. Taxonomy (NCBI): domain Eukaryota; kingdom Metazoa; phylum Arthropoda; class Insecta; order Orthoptera; family Acrididae; genus Schistocerca; species Schistocerca nitens. Next base: position 760,856,137 of record NC_064614.1, on the reverse strand, counting down.
TGTTCTTTTACTAAGAAGGGATGACATGAAAGATAAACCAATGATTTTTATCCGGCGATCCCGTGGTAGGTTTAGTAGTTTGATATTGGAATTCGGAATTAGTGATTGTAATAAAACTGTAGCTCAAATGGGAAAATCAAAGAAGCACCTTACTTATGCAACGGCGTAAGTACGTGTGACTGGTTGGAAGACGTAATATTATAGAAAGTATTAGCAGTTGTGCCACTGCCTCTTTAACACAGGTTTCCGTGACCGTGTTATTCGAAACTGAAATAATGACCGAGTAATTTGAAGACATGTTACACTGAAATCCCCAAACTAAACGTTCGAGAAGACTATGTTCTTAGATACTTGGGCCACGCAATTTGCACGAACAGCATTGACAATATCTGCTGGTCAAATGCATCTTCTTGTTATCGGCATAAAGCGACAGTCCCACAGAAAATCTAAAGCTGTAATGAGAAAGATGGATAATTATTTAATATAGTGATTATTAATGATGATTACTAGAACAATTGATTGAATTAAATATATTTTAAGATACTTAAAATGTTACACATTACAAAATTTGTTACGGCATCTGTAACGGGAAAGGTGTTTCCTGGCGACTAGATGTAAAACAATCATTCATTTATTTAAACAAAATGTATGAAAGAGATTACTTTAAGGTTCTCAAACGCAGTTCATCGCTGCTGTATCTATATGGAAGTGTTACGTAACAATTAGTTTTTCGTGTATTAGGTCTGGGTTCCTGTGTCATTAACATTTAACAACAAATATTTACACAGTTGTGATACACTCTTGATATGTGTATAAAAATTATTACAGTAACCTTCTCAATATAAAATGACCCGCGACTAACTACGAAGTCTAACGTAAAGTTGTTACTCTAATGTGAAGTTCTTACTCAAAGTGAGCAAAGCGGAACGAAACTACAGAACTACACTTTATAACTAGACAGACGAGTCGCAGACACATTGAGACATCGCTGTTAACCAGCTAGGTAGTCATATTGCAGGTACGAACCGCATGTTCGAGCTGTCAGATTGCCTGGGATTTCCATGCGATCAGTAGCTGCTATTTGCCAACTAACATGAAATGTACGAATCGCTGCGATGCGTCGTCCTTAAACATAATCGGCGGCCACAGCTCTGTGTGTGCGTGTTCGGGACTGCAGTGTTGGCAACAGTGGTGGAGCACTTGTCGGCGCGGTGCAGCGAGCGGGTGCGCGGCCTCCGCGGCTAGCGTCCGGTAGTCGCTGCCAACTGCGGCTGGAGACCCGGGCTGTCCGGTCCGGGCGCTGAGTATTTACGTACGGCACGGCTACACAGCTGGCGGCGTGCCTCTAGCCACGGTGTCGCCTTACTTCGCCAGCCTGGGTTTCGCGGCGCTCACGCACGCGACATAACGGACGCTTCACCTCAGAACCGCAATGTAACTTCCGTCTAACGAATGGGAGATGTACCATGAATAGTTGTTAAAAACATATCGCTGCACATAAGCTCACCGGAAGAAAAAATTGTCTTTCCCAGGAGACTGTCACGCCAATACCGCGTAACACGGTGTCTAACCTTCATAACGGCCGCAAATCGACGACATGGGTGTGTCGTTCCGCTTATTTACGGCTCCATTTATTTGCCATATTTTAATGATACGTGTAAGATAAGTTACTATCGTGAACGGTAATACAATGGACTACTATAATGCATCATTAGGCAATTCCCGTGATTTGAGGGTAGATCCCTAGTGTGGTACACTGGTGGTGTGAGGAACCCAACGGGTAGTGGTAGTATCTGTCGTAGCAATCTTACACGCTCGGGATCACACTATACACGAAGAGGAGGAGGAGGAGGAGGAGGAGGAGGAGGTGATGGTGGTGGTTGTGACGAACCGAACGAGGCATGAGAGTATCAGTCGCAGACGTCGAGGAGTACCCGGTATATTTTTATATACCTCGGCCGAATGCTCGAAAGCACTATTAATCCCGCCGCTGAAACCTGAGTGTTCTCGTTCCTTTTTAGAATCCACTTAAATACTTGGGGCACTCGAAGTCATTGAAGTTAGCTTTAATAAGAAATGATGATGAATACGCTACCAACCAAGTTCCGATCCTTCCGCTATCTTACGAAGTTTGCTAGTGGTTCTTGTTGGCCGCCAAGTCAATAGACATTAGGATGTAATCCTACTCTCGTGGTCTAAACCATGCCAGCCGTGCAATGCTTTCAGCAGTCTCTAAAATTAATTTTATAAGACTGAGTAATGTGTAGTATTTTACACTATTTACCACTTTACTGTAAGGGTGTCCCCAGCTATTATTTGAAGTAGATTTTTTACCCTCAAGTTCAGTCATGGTCAACGATCAGAATTTTGCAGTTGAGAAAATTTTCGGTGCGCTGCAATATCTGCTGCGAGGAACGACATCAATAAAACTGTTGTAGAGAGCAAGTAGCAGGTAGTCTTACACGTCGATTCGCGAAGGTAATCGAAGAAACATATCTTTTCCTTGCAGTTTCGCGTGGAAAGGCAGGCTCAGTGTATTTGTACAGCTGTCAGGTGCAGAGGCCGCGTGAACATACAATTCTGTTTCTATTAATGTGAGCGTCCAACCATTCAAAAGAAAAGATGTAGTAACAGCACCAAGTTCGTGTTTTCTCCATTTTCAAATCGCAGTATACACACTAATCGATGTAAGTAGCTGTCAGTTATGAAACGTTCGCCAGTTACGGTTTTTCAATATTTCCATGGCGCTCTCCTGTACAACTTAACCAATCTGGCTGCTCTTCTTTCTATATGTTCAACATCCTTTGTCAGTCATACTTCGTATGGTTCCCACACCCCTTGACGTTCTGAGAAGCGACACACAGGTGGTATTGCAAACCATCTCCTTTGTAAACTGACTCCATTTTCCTATTATCTTACCGATTAATTACGTGTGCCACCTACCTTACTCACAACTGAGCCTATAGCATTCCATTTTATATCCCTTCACATTGTTACACTCAGCTATTTGTACGATGATACTATTGTGTGGTTTTTGAGGTGCACAATTTTCGGTTTATGAACATTTAAAACCAGTTGTGAAACGTTGTACAAATTTGAAATCTGATAAAGATCTGAATGAATTTTCATGCACCTTTTCCCAGACTGTATTTAATTTCGATAACTGGTTCATCTGCGTTAAGTCTGAGTTTATTGCTTCTGCTTGCCAGGCCATTGAAAGAAAGCAAGGACCCCTACACTTTCGTGGGACACCCTTTAGTTAACTTATAAGGTAACATGGTACGTCCTCCCTGCCAAGGAATGAGCAATCCAGTGAAATTTTATTTCATACCCCATAGAACACTACTATCGTTAATCAACCTTTGATACAGAATCATATTCCATGGCATTATGATCGGCTGATTAAGGGGGATAATCAAATTGAAGTGGGGTGCCAGAGTGTTGGTGAAACCGAGAATGTAATGGTGTTGCTCTGAACGTGAGTGTCTACAGAATATTGGAAATTAGTGTAAAGTGAAAGGCAACGCTCAGTGACAGAATGTTGAAACGGCATCCAGTCAGTACGCTTCACTGTTTCTGTGTTTAAACAACGAATCGGGCAACTTCATTCACTGTGTGGTCATTGGCACGTGCAAATATAGTAACTTTTATCAGTATCCCGTCTCCACGACGATCCACCTTTCCATACAACAGGCTGACACACACACGCAGTACAATTCATTACCACGACTTACGTCAGTCGGTGTCACTTGCCCGTCTAAAACCGGTTAGACGGGGTGCATTCAAGAAGTAATATTCACGCAAACAAATTGGACACTCGGCACGGTGGCAGATGGGAGTTACTGTAAATGGGAAATGCCTTTACGGTCGCTCCCATCAGCTACCGTGCCGAGTGTCAAATTTCTTCGCGGGTATAGTAATGCAACATTGTTTTGTTGGAGTAACTTGGTTTTATTCATGATTCCAGTACACCGTATTATTATCCATTCTTTTGACTACAAAACTATTTTTCAACATTATCTCCCTTGCAATGCGATGGCCTTACGCCACCTTACTTGGAGGGCGTGTATGCCTGCATGGTACCACTGCAATGTGCATCTTCACTGGGCCAAACTGATGAAACTCTGAAAGTGTGACCTCAGGGCTGTCGGGTGGATGAACAGTTCAATGAAGCTTTGTGAGCTGCTCTCATGTGCGCAGACTTTTGTGAGGCCTTGCGTTGACATGGAGAAGTAGTTCGATGGCGTTTGTGTGACTTTTTATGGTCTTCTGTTAGGCAGTGAGGAACGCAGCGGCCACACATCTTTGAGTACCCCAACTGCTGGACAAGTGTGTCCGCACTACCAGCAGGTATGTCCAGCAGAGCAGCAAGGTGTTTGTGACATGTCTATCACGTCGAATGTGAGTGTCCACATGTTCCAATGTTGCAGGAGTCACCGCTGTCCGTGGTCGGCCAGCACTCGGGGGATCCCCGGACAGGTATGCGCGACCTTGTTGCGATGATGACGGACGGCTCGCCCAACAACTCAACTTGCTTTTTTCCACTGCCTTGTCTCTCTAGACATTCCTGCAAGCGCCTATGAATATCTGCGACTGTCTGGTTTTCCGCCATAAGAAGCTCAATGACCGCTCTCTGCTTTGAACTCACTACCGTTACAGGCGCCATTTTGGTGTCTACATATAGCAGCGCGGCCTATCGGACCTTCCTGAAATTATACGAGCTGAAGCGGGAGTATTATACGATGTCACACAACAAATTTTGCATTTTTTGAAACCAAATCGGCCGAGGAATAAATGTGTTGGATACCGTATTGAGCGAAACCCGTACAACATCTAGAATCGGTGAAACGTACTTTTTCAAGATATTTGTCAATATTTTAAACCATTGACAGTACGATCCCTAGTAGTTTATCAAGGAAATCAGACATTTAAGAATAAACCTTACAGTCTTACCGTTTTAGTGTTGTCGCCTGCTGAAACCAAGGGCACATCAACAGGTAAACTTATCTCATTCTTCTTGATAAATGTGTTAAAATGTGCCACACCGAAATCTGTACGCCATCATCTCTCTTCATTGGTGAGTCATTTAGCCGAAACAGAAAAACATGCGTCATTGGACCGTGTCCCATTCGTAGGCGTTCTACAAACATTTCGTTTTGCGTGGGAGAGCGTACGATAGGGGTTACAGGTGAAAGCTAATTGCACATGAACGAATTCATAATCCAAAATTTTAAGGCCAATGAGTACGAAAAGCGTGAGTCAGGTACTCTACTACGCGTAGCTTAGCTGCAGAGGTTCTTTGTTGCGCAGCACAGCAGTTAGAATTTTTTCGATTTTAAGTCTCAACATGATGGTACAAATACAATGATGTTGTCAGTACACTTTCTGATCCAAAGTCATTAACGCTTCGTTGCTTTTGATTGTTGGTCGCTTCCCAAAATATACTGCTTTCAGCAGAGACAGACCAGAGTGAACTACACGAGCGAATTAACTAACCAGCTGTTTCTTGTAGAATTTAGTACAAATTTCTGTATTCCTTCACGCTGGCTGCACTTTTCATGGTGAAGTTCCGTTCCTCATGTTAATTTCACAAAAATGTTAATTGTCACACTAATCAGAAAAAAACGCTGGGAGATTGTATAAAAACGACCAATTTGTTCAAATGGTTCAAATGGCTCTGAGCACTATGGGACTTAACATCTGAGGTCATCAGTCCCCTAGAACTTAGAACTACTTAAACCTAACTAACCTGAGGATATCACATACATCCAAGCCCGAGGCAGGATTCGAACCTGCAACCGTAGCGGTCGCACGGTTCCAGACTGTAGCGCCTAGAACCGCTCGGCCACTACGGCTGGCGACTAATCTGTAAACATTCTTACCTATTTTACTTGTTATTACCATAGGTCTTCCACTGAACTATACTATCACAAACTTAGCTTTCAAAATTTACTGTGAGATGATTAATAGTGGAACAATCCCATCTCACGGAAGTGTTATGCTCTGAAACTGAAATTAACGCTTATTTACGCAACTGTCCTCTACTTTATAATTTTGATGAAGAAATAATTTAATGGTCTCTCTTCCGAAACACGTCACGGGTATGACCATTCATAATTGTCAACCTCCCAGTAGATGATCAACTCACGAAACGTGTTTTAACCACTCCGTGGAAATAAGTTTCGGGAATATTTTTAGCTTATCCGTACTCCCAGTTAATGAAAATATTCTACCAGGTATTTCGTAAGTGGTTCTTGCACAGGATGGATACAGTGATCAGTCGAACCATCATATGTCACTGGACTTCAGCGCGATCTGGATTTTAACCGATGTCCACGCGCAATATACTTTTCGATCTATCACAGATTGTTTTAATCGCTGGCCATTACAGCTGCGTCGTTGCCGTGAATTGTTAAGGTTTGTTGTTTTACATCTGGAGTGCAGATGGAAGTTGGATAAAGCGAAAAATTGGCGATGTTCAAGTAGGACTGGCGAATGAGGGTTCCTGAGAATCGAGAATCTCTAGGGTTTTTGCTTATTTTCCATATAGATACTGGCAAGATACTGGTCCAGGGAATTCCAAGACGGTATCAAAATTTCTGCAGTAAGTAGTTCCTCTCACTAGCCCAGACATACATAAAGAAACAAGCAGGGAACTTCATTTTCTGGATGTAAATACAGACGATATAATAAAATATTTTTATTCACTTACATGACTGCAACATACATTTTGTGTTTGCATCTGTAATGTTCACCTATTATGCTTTTGACGGGTGATGACTGCAGTGTATGTTCTAATGGAAAATAGATATTTTTATGACATATAATTACAATTTAATACTTTTCATATTTTTCACTATGCATGTAGTGTGAAACCTTGCTTCTTGACAAATTTCATGATTCTACGTCACTGAGAAGTACCTTAGAGGTTTTGATGAGAGTGTGCTAGTGACAAAATATGTGACGAATGGCCTTGTTAGAGTGTATTGACTGCAAGCTTACAAGTTTTACACTGGCAAGGGATCATAGTGTGTGACGTCCGAATTTGATAGACCTACACGTCTCAGAGAAAAGGACTTCTTGACAGACAGACAGACAGAGAGGAAGAGACCCTAAAGGCGTTCCATTTTTACAAATTGAGGCACAGAACCTTAAAAAGGAAGGAAGACTAGAGTTTAACGTCCTGTCCACAGTGGTGTCAATAGATACAGTTGGAGAAAGCGAATAGCTGGTTCGTCACGTGAAATAGGTAATTCGGAAGCTTTCATCTTAATTAGCTGTTACTGTCCAATAGCCGCTTTTTGTTTCAAAAGAAAAGTTTGTCTAAAGAAGCTCCTGTATACCCATTAATTTCTCAACATTTGGGGCCTTCGGAGTGGGTTCTCCAGAATTAACTTATCCACCTGGAACTGGCACCATGTGAGAAGACATCTCTGCAGCTTCATTGGTTCGTGTGTAACACAGGCTTTCGAGTTGACACAGGACATGGTACGTGTTTGTACGTTCTATAAGAAAAGGCAGGACGACTGTGAGATTTATGTGGAGACAGACAGGGCGAAAACTGAACAGAAATTACGATGGTAGATTCAGTCAATGTCTCTCGCTATGAACTTTATATTTTTGTAGGACCTGCAACCGCAATCGAGTCCACGAATTGTTTCAGTAACGACACTGAACAGCAGATTAGCACTGCAGCCACATGGAAACATTTTTTGATTCTCTGCTGGCCGATCGCTATCTTAAGGGAACGCCTGGCGTCGCAGTCCCGAAACGAGTCCACCACTGTAGAAAGGGACCACCCTGGTTGGGCAAACAAAAAACTGCATGTTGACTATAGCCGTTGGCCGAGTGAACGCCACATTTCGTCGCGTTTCGGTCTGCGCGGGAGAAAAGCGAACATTGTGCTGGCGTGGACAGCGTGACGTCGGCAGGGGGCGCATTGTGGAGAGCTGTCACTGCGTGCAGACCACCTGACGAGAGCGAACCAGAAAAAGGGAACAGTCGCCGCACTACTGCGCCGTCGCGGCGGGCGTTCGTAGCAGGTTTGACAGCTTTTTCTCCTGCGGTCTTCAAATGCGAAATGAGTATATGTGGGAGTATCTAAAATCCAAAGTTCATTTACATTTATCCTCTGGAATACGACAGTGTATTTTGAGAGTTCTATTAAGATAATTCCATCCTCTCTCCCACCCCCAAACAATTGGAAGATGAAGCGCGGAACCAACTTTTGGGATTCAAGCCCATAAGCTCGAATTGATCCAAGTTGACATTTTATTTGTGAGACAGCCCTGCGACGAGTCATCTTTTCGTTAGTCTATCTTTGCTAGCGTCTAAAAGTGAAGTGTACTACGCAAGAGGCAGTCTAACTAGCGTTCGACTTCTTTAATTGACTTCCAAAGAAAACCTATCTGTCGTTTATCTTCCCCAAGTAGTGTTACGTTGTCCAACCATTGCACTCTGCACCGATTAATGATTTCGTTGATTAATCGATGATAAAGTGATCGATGCATAGTTTTGCATATATAATTGCAATTGTGATTATTCGAGCAATGTTTTACCTGTGTTGCAAAAATATTTTCCATTTATTTAAACTTGGCATAGATCCCCAAGTTACAATTGATCAAGTTCCCTCCTTTGTGTGGAAGGTAAGGTCTTTGAAGTACTCTGAATGTAAACTAGTGGGTAAAGTGTCAGAGCCGTGAGGTTTAATCGTTGACGCTGTCATACAGGAAAGAACTACTGAACCATGAATAATTGGAGGGACTGAGTTTATCCCAACAAATATTACGGATTATGTGCAGGAAAACGTAAAGACTGTTTTCAGGCATTCGTGTAAAATAATCTACGGAAACCACAAGATATCAAAGCAGTGGATGAGATCTCCTCTCCGACGAACAACGAATCCAGGGTCGAACCTGTTAAGAACAATACAAACCGATTTATATTTTTAATGTTCTGATTCTGTATATAGTCTGTCACATACTGTACTGTAGTCTGATTAAAATTACTTGATAGTTGGGTTGCCATATCCGGTGCCGGCAGACGACTGCTCTTGTAGCGTTGAATTTAAACTCAGATCCTAACCTAACCACTACTTCTTCATGAACAGTATATCCGGGAAAACGGCGAACAACAATCTACGGCAGAACTGAAATAATCTCTTTATTCACGACAGTTTAAGGCTAACCTTTCCCAACATACTCAAGACAGAAAAAATTGGTATGTACCGCAGAAAAATTTCAGTATTTGCGGTAAAAGCAACTGTAACCTCTTGCCGTCATTGGTTACCTGACACTATCCTCACAAATTACAGGCGACGCAAGCAGATTCCGAAGCAAAAATGGTGATAGTAGTAGTAGTAGTAGTAGTAGTAGTAGTAGTAGTAGCAGCAGTAGCAGTAGCTTTATTCATCCGTATATCTCCTTTTTAAAAGGATATAGCACGTGTCTAAGTATCTACACGTTTAGACCAATTTAAAATAAACTAATTCGTATACACATACATTTACAGACCTCTAGTTAGAGAAACATTAGATTCAGTCCTGGTATACAACACTTTTTTTTATTAGTAACTTATTAAATAATGTAATGCCACACTGTTCCCTCATATCTCAATGTCAGACATTGCACACACTATACATACGTCGTATCAGGGCAATTTTCTGTACCGCAACTTCCCATTGCTATCCTGGAAAACTGGTCAGCATCCCTCTATAATGAGTGAGATGTTGAGCTCAGAAAGAGGAAGAGGCGTTAGCATTGTGCTATGCATGGCTTGGGGAAAAGTATTTCTAGAAAAGGGAAAAAAAAGAATGAAGATGTTATGTGGAATGCTAGATTTTTACAATTATTATTTCTTTGTATAACTTTCTTTTATCAAACCCCTACTCTGCTTTATCTAAGTAATCATTCAATGTATAAAATGTATTGCATAACAGGTACTTCTTATTTGCCTTTTTAAATAAGTGTACTTTGTAGTTTCGTTAATCTCTTTTGGTTATTTATTGTACAGTTTTATTCCTTGGTAGAAAATTCTGTTTGGAGTTTTATGTTTGTTTTTTCTTGGTAAATGGAAGTTGAGTCTAGCTCTTGTTGCCTGGTCATGGGCAGAGCTGTTTTTGCGGTAATTACCAATGTTATTTTTTATGTTTACAACTGACTGGTATATGTTTTCACATGGAGCAGTTAAAATCCCCGGTGTTTAGAACAGTTCTTTACAATGAGCTCGACTAGTATTTTCGGTTATTATTCTTATGGCTCTTTCCTGGAGTTCGAAAACTGTGTTCATATGTCGTGCATTTGTTCCCCAAAAAAGAATGCCATAGCTAAGAACTAAGTGTACATACGAATAATATGTAACAAAACGACACAGCATGTTACAAATTGATGGTAGGATTCTAAGGGCATAACATGCTGATGACATTCTGTTTGCAAGTACCTTTGTGTGTTCACACCACTTCAACTGAGAATCAGTATTCATTCCTATACTTTTACATTTGTTACACCGTCTATAGAGATGCCATCTACATTTAATTTACCATTGTCCTTTTCCCTCTTCAAACTGAAATTCATAGCATTAATTTTCATTATGTTCAATTTCACTTTGCTGTTTATTGACAAATCATAAACTTCCTCGAGTGTTTCATTTGCTTTCTCTGCAACGAGTTCTCTTGTTTTCTCAGTGATTATAATATTGCTGTCATCAGCGAAGAGAACTTTTTCACCATGGGCAACACTACTGGGAAAGTCATTGATGTATATCAGGAATAGTATTGGTCCTAATACGCTACCTTGTGGAACCCCTCTATTAATGTATTTTGGTTCTGGTAACTGTTTTACTAAATGTTTGGATCTATTTTAAGTATGTTATCTACTCTTTGTACCCTATCTGCTAGGTATGATCGAAACCAGTCATTAGCTACCACGCTTATTACTACTGCTTCTAATTTATTTAATAGAATCTTGTGGTCGACTGTATCAAAGGCCTTAGAAAGATCCAAAAATATGCCTGTGACACACTCATCTTTGTGAAGGGCATAACTTACAACTATTGTGAATTTCACTACGCAAAATTGTTAAGGCTTTCGTGGCCACTTGTTGACAAACTGCCTATTGGCTTCTGTCTCGGGTTCTTCGGCCGACGTTCATCTAATGATTTTTCTGACGTTTCGCCAGCACGAGTGGCTGGCATTGTCAAAGCTTCACCCTCCATTGCCGGTGGTGAACTGGAGGCGAGCTCGCGGCCGCAGACTATATGTACCTGGCGCGCCAACGTCCGAGGGCTTCTCCGCGGTCATTTCCGGTGCGGTTCTCCTCTTGCTACCTGCGACGGTCGTTCGCTGCAGTACGGGAAGCCAGGATCCGTTTACCTTAAGGCTTTCCTCTTTCTTGTTGAAACTGTTCGCGTGTTTTTGGATTTCTACAGCTTCTCTGAACAAGCGCGTGTGATAGTGCTTCTCTACAGCCAGAACTTCCGTGTCGGCGAATTTTATTACGTGGTCGGTCTCATTCAGTGCGTGTTCTGCCACGGCCGATTTCTCCACCTGCCCCAACCTGCAATGTCGCTTATGCTCTTTGATCCTGGTGTTAATGGATCGTCCAGTCATTCCGACATAAACTTTTCCGCATGTGCAAGGTATACGGTATATTCCCGACATTGCAAGTGGGTCTCTTTTCTCCTTCGCCGATCTAAGACACTCTTTGATCTTCCTTGTCGGTTTGAAAATCGCCTTTACGCCGTGTTTGCGCAATATACGGCCGATTCTGTCCGTCACTCTGGGAATGTATGGCAGAAAGGCCGTACCCGACATTTCTTTTTCTGGTTCCTTACTTCGCCGAGTGTTTGGCTCTGTTACACTTATAATGTAATTTGTGGAGTACCCATTGCTCCTCAGAACAGTTTCCAGGTGTTGCATTTCTCGTTTGAGGTGTTGAGGCTCACATATTCGTCCTGCTCTCGTTACGAGCGTACTAATGATGCCTCTTTTCTGGCTCGGGTGGTGGTTTGACAGTTTGTGGAGGTATCGGTCCGTGTGTGTGTCGGTTTTCGATACACGCTGTGTCCCAGGTTTTCGCCGTCCCTTGTGACCAGCACATCTAGAAATGGCAGTTTCCTGTCCTTTTCTACCTCCATGGTAAATGTTATGTTGGCATGGAGGCTGTTCAAGTGTCTCAGGAATTCACCGAGCTGTTCTTCACCATGGCTCCACACCACGAAAGTATCATCGACGTACCTGTACCACACCTTAGGTTTGCAAGTCGCCGAGTCCAGTGCCTGTGCTTCGAATTGTTCCATGAAGAAGTTGGCCACCACTGGACTGAGAGGACTACCCATGGCGACGCCTTCCAGCTGTTCGTAGAAATCGCCATTCCACGTGAAATAGCTCGTGGTGAGACATGCATGGAAGAGCTTTTTGATGTCTTGCGGGAACATGGAACCGATGTGCTCCAGAGCGTCGCTGAGTGGCACTTTCGTAAATAACGAAACAACATCAAAACTGACCAGGATGTCGTTTGGCGCAAGTTTCAGTTTCTTCAGCTTCTCAATGAAATGTCCTGAGTCCTTAATGTATGTGTCGGTCTTTCCCACGTGTGGCTGTAGCAGAGAGGCCAAGTGTTTCGCCAGTTTATACGTTGGTGAGCCAGGAGCGCTAACGATCGGTCTCAGTGGAACGTTGTTCTTATGGATCTTGGGTAATCCATACAGCCGAGGTGGTAGGGCTTCTGTGTTGCGCAGGTTTCTCTGTATGTCCGCCGGCAGAGAAGACGCCTTGATTAATCGATTCGTATTCCGAGTGATACGCTGCGTCGGATCTGCGTTTAGTTTTCGGTACGTCGTCGGATCTAATAGGTCTCGGATCTTTTGCTCATAATCTTCGGTCTTCATTACGACGGTCGCATTCCCCTTATCGGCAGGCAGTACCAATATACTCTTGTCGGCGTTGAGATTCTTAATGGCTTGTTCCTCTTCTTTCTTCAGGTTGCAAGCTGGTGGTTTTGCTCGGCGCAGTATCCTGGCTGTTTCAGTGCGTATTTCCTCTGCCCTTTCACAAGGAAGGGTCCGAATGGCTGCTTCGGTGTTGGCAATGATGTCCTCCATAGGTATAGTTCTCGGGATGATAGCGAAATTCCCTCCTTTTTGAAGGACTGACACTTCCTCTTCGGTCAATTGTCGTTCAGTGAGGTTGACCACTGTGTGTGACATGTCGGGAATCGCCTTGTCGGTCTGCTTCCGGCATCTTTCAAACTTTTTCTTTTGCCGCTCGGTGCAGCGCTCGAGTTCGTTCTGCATGCTCCTGTGAGTGATGCTGTCGATCTTGTCCCAGTCGTCTCGATGCATTCTGCTACTTAGTTGATAGAAAATGTCCAGAAGTTCCTGATCCGTTCTTGCAAAGTCTCTCCGTGTTGTATGTATTCGCTCACGAAGAAAAGCTCGTTCCATTCTGTCGTAGATACGATGTGCTTGGGCGGTGGTGAATAGGCGCTTGCATCTCAAGAACTTCGGTGTAGCACATTCATCTCGGCACCGTGACAGAAAGGCGAGAGAGGACATCAGTCGCGCTTTCTTCTTCCGTCGTTGGTCAAGGCGTCGGTACAATCTGCAAATCTCCTCCCCGTAGAGGCGTAATACAAAATTGTTAAGGCTTTCGTGGCCACTTGTTGACAAACTGCCTATTGGCTTCTGTCTCGGGTTCTTCGGCCGACGTTCATCTAATGATTTTTCTGACGTTTCGCCAGCACGAGTGGCTGGCATTGTCAAAGCTTCACCCTCCATTGCCGGTGGTGAACTGGAGGCGAGCTCGCGGCCGCATAAGCGACATTGCAGGTTGGGGCAGGTGGAGAAATCGGCCGTGGCAGAACACGCACTGAATGAGACCGACCACGTAATAAAATTCGCCGACACGGAAGTTCTGGCTGTAGAGAAGCACTATCACACGCGCTTGTTCAGAGAAGCTGTAGAAATCCAAAAACACGCGAACAGTTTCAACAAGAAAGAGGAAAGCCTTAAGGTAAACGGATCCTGGCTTCCCGTACTGCAGCGAACGACCGTCGCAGGTAGCAAGAGGAGAACCGCACCGGAAATGACCGCGGAGAAGCCCTCGGACGTTGGCGCGCCAGGTACATATAGTCTGCGGCCGCGAGCTCGCCTCCAGTTCACCACCGGCAATGGAGGGTGAAGCTTTGACAATGCCAGCCACTCGTGCTGGCGAAACGTCAGAAAAATCATTAGATGAACGTCGGCCAAAGAACCCGAGACAGAAGCCAATAGGCAGTTTGTCAATTTCACTACGGCTAACTCCGTATTTTTGTCACTTTGGAAACCAAGCTGTGATTCACTTAAAAGATTGTATTTATTCAGGTAATTCATTAATCTTTCATAAATGCTATTATTTTTGAGAATGGTGACAGCAGGGAAATGGGCCAGTAATTTTCTGTGTGTTCTCCATTACCTTTCACAAGCAAAGGTACAACTCTTGCCTGTTTTAACTGCTCTGGAAATGTCCCTGATGTGAAGGATTTATTGAATACATTTGTTAAGGGGCTTTGTATAATCCCTTTACATTGTTTCAGTACACGCCCTGGTACTTCATCTAAGCCAATGACTATTTTTTAGTTTTTGAACAGTTTTACTTACTAAATTAACAACATTATTTACAGGTTTTATATTTGTTTTGGGGAATTTTTGTTGTAATTTCTCTGAAATACTTGATAAATGCTCGTTTATATAGTTTGCTAAGTGTTGTGATCATTTATTTCTTGATCCCCTCCCTTAGCAGTATGCTATTCTGCGTTTGTTTGCCTCTCCCCGTTTCCTTTTTTGTAACACCCCAGACTGCTTTGCTTGTATTCTCTGCATTATATTATTTTGTCATTAAATGACTTTTTACAGCAATCAGCACCTTCATATAGATATTTTTGTATCTATGATAGAAATTTAAGAATTCTGGATCACTGCGAATCTTTTTCATGCAACTGAAATGTTTAAGTGTTTGAGAGGACTTCTTAATACTTGGTGTTATCCATCTGTTTTTAAGAGACGATTATACAGACACGCATACTTTTGAAAGTTCAGTTTAAATAATGTGGAGAATTTAGAGAATTGCATATTCACATTGGTTGCCATATACACTTCATACCAGCTTTGTATTGCTAGTTCTTTTGAAAAATCTTTTATTTTGATTTCTGATAGATGTAGTTTGTAGGCTTGTAGAACAGGGAATGATTCGATGCCTGATTCTACTGTTATTTGACAGATCTGATAGTCTGAGGTCTTTTACAGTTACATCGCATTTTTCCCTGTCCATATTTGTGGCCACATAGTCAATTACTGATGCTGTCATTGTAGTAACACTTGTTGCACTATGGACCAACAGGGACACGCCGAAACACTGGAGGATATTTATGAGGAAGAAAAATAAAAGCAAATATAGTCAAAACGATGATGAAAATGATGTGGCAAAGAATTAAAAGCAATATAGTTACATTTAAACCAAACAAGTGATTAAAAATAAAATCAAACTCGTTCGATTAAAATTAGAAAAAAATTGCTTCGTTTGACGAGATTTGAACCTTCGATCTTCTACAAGTGAAATTTATCCGTTAACTGCTACGCTAGGCCATTACACTGCGAAAAACTCTTGTATTTATGGCTCTTGTGTCCTAATCACAACGATTAATTGGCAGCCTTAAACAATTCGGCTTCACACAATGTCGTGAGAAGCTTATCTAATGTAAGTCGATCTCTGTGGTTATAATAGCTGTATAAATGACGCCGAATCGCGTCTTGCGCCGAAAGATCCAGCAATACTTGCTTAGTGTGTATTTTATCAGCATATCGCGAGCGCGTATTGTGTGTGTGTGTGTGTGTGTGTGTGTGTGTGTGTGTGTGTGTTACACACACCACAAGGAAAAGTAGAAGAAGGTATTAAAACTATAGAGCAGATGGTCTTAACAGGCTGATAACAATAAAAGAGGATGAGCCAGCCACTGTGCAACATATTAAAATGCCCACCTCGAAAAAACACGGCGAAATGACCACATGTAGGGGAAAGACGACCGCCAAAACAAACAAATGCAAAGAAAGTGCGACAGAGTTAAAATGGAGGGAGGGTGGCGGCCTCAGAGAAGGCTAGATGCCCACCCTTAGATGATCCAATAACCCGCCCCCCCCCCACCCCCCTCACGAATGAAACTTAAAACTGAATCTGCTGTTGTGACATTCTCGCCCAACACCGAAGGGAGGGTGCTGGGAAGGTAAAAGTCCGCCACGGAGGGACTAAAGGTGGGCAGTCCAGCAAGATGTGGACGACAGTCATATGTGAGCTACAGTGACAACGATGTAGGTCCTCGAGACGGAGGACGTAGCCATGTGTTAGCCACGTATGGCCAATGCGGAGCCGGCAGAGAACCACAGAATCCGTGCGAGAGGCCCGCATGGAGGCCTTCCACACATTCGTAGTCTTCTTAATGGCACGCAGATTATGCAATTCTGTCTCCCAAAGCTGAAAAACCTTGCGGCGTAATAATAAACGCAGGTCAGTTACTGGGATGCCGATCTTCAGAAGCAGTTTCCGTGTAGCCTGTTTGGCCAGCCTTTCGGCAAGTACATTTCCTGGGATTCCTACGTGGCCTGGGGTCCACACAAACACCACCGAACGACTGGATCGTTCCAGGGCATAGATGGTCTTCTGGATGGTCACTACCAAATGATGGCGGGGGTAACACTGGTTGATAGCTTGTTGGCTGCTCAAGGAGTCAGTACAGAGAAGAAACGACTTATCAGAGCCTGAGCGGATGCGCTCAAGAGCACGAGAAATGGCCGCCAGCTCTGTAGTGAAAACACTGCAGCCATCTGGCAAGGAGTGCTGTTCAATATGTCCTCCAAGTACATACACGAAGCCAACGTGACCATCAGCCATCGAGCCGAGGGTGTAAACCTCTTCATGGTCCCAGTAAATGTCAAGAATAGAGAGGAAGAGACATTGGAGAGTCGCGGGGTTAACCGAGTCCTTAGGACCATGTGAAAGGTCCAGGCAAAGCTTCGGCCTAGGTGTACATCATAGAGGTGTACGTGAATGTAACTCTAGTATAGATGGTAAAGGCAAGGACTCCACTTCAGACTGAAGACATCGGAAGCGAAACGCAATATTAAACGCTGATCTGGGCCTCCAATGCGGGAGATGAACCGCCGCGGGTGGGAAAAGGGGACGGTAATTCGGATGCTCGGGAGAACTACGAATGTGGGCAACGTAACTGGCGAGCAGTTGTGCACGCCTAACGTTCAATGGAGGGACGCCGGCCTTCACCAGGACGGTGGTCACCAGGCTCGGCATAAAAGCTATTGTCGCTTGTGGAACGCCACAGTGGTGCACTGGGTAGAGTAAATGCAACGCTGAGGGCGCCGCCGAACCATAAACCAGACTCCTATAGTTAAGGCGGGATTGAACAACGGTTCTGTAGAGCTGCAGCAGCGTAGAGCAATCTGCAGCCCAGTTGGTGTTGCTCAGGCAGCAGAGGGCATTGAGGTGCTGCCAGCATTTCTGCTTCAGCCGACGAAGGTGAGGAAGCCACGTCAATCAGGCATCGAAAACTAGTCCTAAGAAGCGATACGTCTCCACTACAGTGAGTGGTTCGTCATTAAGGTAAAGTTCTGGTTCGGGATGAACGGTACGACACCGACAGAAGTGTGTGACACACGACTTCGCGGTTGTAAACTGGAAGCCGTGGGCCAAAGCCCATGACTGCGCCTTGTGGGTGGCTCCCTGCAGGCGCCGCTCAACATCAGTACTGAACGAGCAGTACGAAATGTAGAAGTCATCTGCATACAGAGAAGGTGAGATGGGTGGCCTGACAGCTGCTGCTAGACCGCTAATGGCCACTAAAAAGAGAGAGAAACTTAATACAAGATCCCATTCTCCTGGATATCGTTGGGGAGGGGAGGGGACTATGGGTGGCACTAACTTGGACGCGGAAATTACGGAGCTATAGGAAATTTGACAGAAGTCTGGAATGGGACACGGAGACCCAACTCATATAATGTGGCAAGGATATGATGTCGCCAGGTCGTTGGCGTCTGGAAAAGGCTGTTTGGATGGCAGACTCGAGGGAGACTACATTATCAGTGGTAGAGCGACCCTGGCGGAAATTGCCCTGGCATGGAGCCAGTAGGCCACATGACTCCAGGACCCACCGCTGACTTACCATACGTTCTAACAGCTTACTAAGAAGGTTTGTGAGACTGATGGGCCGATAGCTACCCACATCAAGCGGGTATTTGCCGGGTTTGAGCACTGGAATGATGGTGCTCTCTCGCCATTGCAATGGAAAGACGCCATCGCACCAGATCCGGTTGAAGATGACGAGGAGATGTCGCTTGTAGTCGGACGAGAGGTGTTTGATAATCTGAGTGTGGATCCGATCTGGCCCAGGAGCTGTGTCGGGGCAATGTGCAAGGACGCTCCCAATCTTTAAATGGAGCATTATAGGGTTCATTGTGATGCTCAATGAGCGAGAGGGCTTTCCTTTCCAACCGCCGTTTGAGGGTGCGAAATGCTGGAGGATACTTCTCTGACGCAGAGGCTCAGCACAGCGCTTGCGTCGGTAGATAACACGCCATTTACTTTAACGGCGGTGACACCTGTCGGGGTCTGGTACCCACCAACACGTCTGATCTTCGTTCAGACTTAGGAAGGTGACGTATGGCACCCAACGGTCGAAACGTACCTCTCCGAACATTCCTGTTGCCGTCTTTTTATAAGCTGGTGAACGCGGGTACAGAGCGGTATGAAAGCTATTAGGTGGTCTAGGAAACGGTGCCGCTTATGTCGCTGCAGAGCTCGCCTACGCTCATTAATGACCTCAGCGATTTCCGGCGACCACCAAGGTACTGACTTTCCCCAGGGGCACACTGAAGAACAAGGGATCGTGTTTTCCGCCGCAGAAACAATCGTTCTAGTTACCTGCTCAACTACCACATCGATGTTATCATGTGGGGGGGGGGGGATTCAATGGTGACAGCAGAGGTGAAAGCTTCCCAGTTTGCCTTGTTTAACGCCCATCTTGGTAGACGTTTGGGGGAATGGCACTAGGGGAAGTGACAGGAAGATGGAAAAGTGGTCACTATCACATAAGTCATCGTGGGCTCTCCAGTGGACAGATGGGAGAAGTCCTAGGATGCAGAGGGATAAATCAATGGCCGAAGAAGTGGCATGAGCCACACTGAAATGTGTGAGGGTACAGTTGAGACAGGAAAGTTTTGACTTCTCTGCCTCAGCCAGTAAGCACTGTGCCACCCCACAAGGTGCGATGGACATTAAAATCTCCCGGCGGTAGGAAAGGGTTACGGACTTGATGAATCAGTGCAGCCAATGCGCTCAGGGGTACTGCACCATCTGGAAGAAGATGTACGTTGCAGACAGTTATTTCCTACATCGTCATTCTGACAGCCATAGCTTCAAGAGGGGTTTGAAGGGGGCACAGGTTCTCTGCACACTGAGTTCGGGACATAGACATAAACTCCACCTGATACTATTATAGTCGCTACGGTTCTTTTAATATCCCCTATAGCCATGAAGGGCAGGGGTCCACATTGCTGGGAACAACGTTTCCTGGAGGACAATGCAGAAAGCAGGTGTAAAGCTAAACAGTTCCGAAGCTCAGCCAGATGGTGGAAAAAACCGCAGCAATTCCACTGGAGGATGACGTTATCGTGAGGCTAGGAAGACATGAAGCATGCAAAGAGGCATGTTACACCTCAGCGTCACCTGCTGGCACCGATTGAGTATTTGTATCCATTCCTATTGTGGATGAGGCATCAGTGACATCTCAACCTCATCCGCAGGTGCAGAATTGGTAAGTGGTGGTGGTGGTGGTGGTGGTGGTGCCACCGGAAGTCCTTTTTCTTAGCAGGCTTCTTTGTTTGCTTCCCCTCTCGCTTCTCTTTATGGGATTTCTGGGAGGACTTCTCTGAAGTAGCTTCAGGCAAGGAGAAGACCGTGAAGGTCCTCATCCAGCAGCTTTTGGCTCCTTTAGCCACTGGCGATTGTCCACTGTGACATTAGTAGAGACCTTGGGAAAGAGGGTCCTTGGGACCTTCCGCACTAGGAGCCAGAGGAGGCTGTTGCTTCTCCGGCTTGGGAGAGGGTGTCAAGGTCCCCTGCATTTGTGGGGGCCTTGCTCCTAAAGTAGGTACTTTGGGAGCAACGGAAGGAAATTTTCCCCCTACTACCTAGGGGCGGATGTATTCTGAAGACCTGGAGGGCCCACTGTTTGTGACACAAAGTGTGGTATGAGTGCTACTTGAGACGGCGATGGTAATGTAGCTGCAGCCTATGTCGATGTCACCGAATGAGGTGTAATCGTTCAAATTTACGTTTAGCCTTTTGGTGAGTCAACCGATCCAGAATATTGTACTCCATGATTTTCCTCTCCTTTTGGAGTATTGTGCAGTCTGGCGAGCAGGGAGAGTGCTGCTCTCCACAGTTGATACAAGTGGGAGGAGGCGCATATGGAGTATGTGGATTCCAGCACTTAAAATACTGCCTAGGGGAAGGGACGTATGGCTTAACGTCACAGCGGTAAACCATCACCTTGACTTTTTCAGGCAATGAATCACCCTCAAAGACCAAGATGAAGGCACCAGTAGCAACCCTGTTGTCTCTGGGTCCCCTGTAAACGCGCCAGATGAAATGAACGCCCCGCCGTTCTTGATTGGCGCGGAGCTTTTTGTCAGACTGCAAGGAGGAGGTCGCGATGGAAAGTAATCTCCTGGGCCGTGTTGAGGCTTTTATGTGGAGTGACGGAAACAAGAGTATCACCCAGCCTGTCACAAGCGAGTAAGGTCAGGACTGGGCTGAGGTTGCTGTCCGAATCAAGACTGCACCGCTTTTATCTTTGACAGCACTATCACTTCCCCAAACTTATCGTCAAGATGTTCAACAAACAATTTAGGGTTCGTAGGCAGAAAGAAGTCCCCGTTCATTTTGCTACAGACCAAATACAGAGGCGAATGTGGCTCTTCTTTCTGTAGTCCTAAGTTCTTCCCATGGTTTAGCGAAGGAGGAAAACGATTTAGCGTCATATGTGTCAACATTGTACTCGATCTTGCCCTTCTTAGAGACTGCTGGCGTCGTACAGTCACCAGCAAGACATGACAGTCCATTTCATTGCGGGTCATGTGCCCTGATGTCATCCAATCCGATCAGGGGCTCTCCCGACAGGCGCTACCCAGCCACAAAGTCCACCTGGCATGATGGCCATTGCTAGGAGTTCTGATGTCCGAAGAAGATGGGCATTTGCTCCTTGGCTCCTGGGGAGTTTACAGCTCAGGCATCAGCAGTGGGATCCCTCTGTTGTCAGGAGGCTACCACGAAATGGGTACATGACGGCCCCCACTACAACGGACTGGCTACAGTGCTGGATACTGGGAGCAGAGAAATATTGTCGTGGGGGAGAAAGGACAAGAGGCAACGGAAGAAGATGACATAACCCGGACAGTGTCCTCCGCCAAATAGTTGAATTGCAGGTGGAGATGCAAAGCCGTGACATGAGGTTCAGGAGGTCGAACCTAAGGGCACTATGGATAACTCATGCACCACGTAAGGCGTCCTTCCCCATATGGCCCGCACTTTTGTAGAATTAGGAAAGTGGCAGATCAAACCATAAAATGAGACCTGAACATACAGAGCCGAAAAGTGAGAGACTGCTTTTAGTTGCCTTTTACGACAGGCAGGGATACCTCGGGCCTGGTCTAACCCCCGGACCCTCAGAGAGAGAGAGAGAGAGAGAGAGAGAGAGAGAGAGAGAGAGTGTGTGTGTGTGTGTGTGTGTGTGTGTGTGTGTGTGTGTGTGTGTGTGTGTGTGTGTAAGGGTGGGGGGGGGCGGCGGCGCCTTCGCTGCAACTATCCCATCTGTGATGAAATACTAAATCGAAGGGGGCAGACCCGGGATTCGTGTTCCAAACATATTAAGAAAGAATGCCGAACAAGGAATTATAATAGAACGTAACTGTTGTGGCGGTCTGGCAACGGTGAATAGTTCGGGCGTGACGTTGAACGCTCTAAGCGTGAAGCGTCTATTAAATGATTTTAATCGAACTTTACGTGTCGTATTGTGAGTACTGATTTAATAATATCGTTTTATCTTCTTGATATAATGTTTATAACTAAATTGCACCTATGTATGAAAATTTAAAAAGCAATTTTGTTAGTATTCTCTAAGGGAGAGCTTAGTATTGAACAGATAAGTAGCAGTGTGAATAGCTAACAGTTTGAATACGGAAGTAGATACACGTTGGAGTAAGTGACAGCGCAAATTAAGTCTCTTTCTAAAAACGAAAACCGGTACGACTACATCAGTCTCTGGCACCTGTCACGCGGTGCCAAACAATTCCACAGCCGTCGCCAGTTGATTACGAGCCTAAAAAGATGAGCGCGCCGTCAAGGCACTTAGCCGCGTAGCTGACCGAGAAACAGCAGACGTCAGCGGCGTCCGCTCAGGCGGTATACGGATGAGAAAAACCGACCGGTTAAAACAGATACCGGTATTTCAGCTACGAACAACCGGCATTTTTCGGTATTTGTCTCTTCTCGGCTATAACAGATTTGATTTTTTTACTAATAACCAGGTAAAAAACTTACATCTATTAGCAGCAGCAGCAGTGCTAAAATGTACTACTCCACCTTTATCAGAAATTTTCAGTCTGTTTGAAACCACGTTTATTACTGGAAGTAATAGTAATAAAAAACCTGAATTTTATTTCAGGAACGGTTATATTGAGCAGTTTTAACAGGTTAGACTGGAGGCGAAAAGAACCGTTGTAACAGAAAACCGGTTGTGCCAGCGGTACCTGCCGTTCCTACGACAGTGTTGCAGGGACGCGAAGGCAAGCTGGCCAGAAATACACCACTCTTGTCGTGTCTCCTGCACCAGTAATAAATATTCCTAGGCACGTACACGGTGAATTTGTCCTTACATAATGTGGACACTTGCCTCTTATCTCTATTGACAATCTATCATTCCGAATCACACCGTTTTATTTTTATGTTTTTGAATGGTGCGTCTTCAGTACATTACTTGACGTTACTGCGTGTACTGATGTCTTATTCCGTTGCACTAATGGCTGCTTAACGGTACAGTGAAAGTATACCAGACGACGACGTCTTCGTTTATAGTTTGAAAACTACCATGCAATATCACTGATAGCCGTTTCCTGTAGAAACATGAGCTCAAATTTAATGAGGTACCCTTAACAGAATGACGACCTCTACGCTAGTCATCACGGATTCTGAAAATACTGGTCATGTGAAACCAAACTCTCACTTTCCTCACTTGGCATACCGAAACCCGTGGATCAAGGCAGTCGGGTAGATGCAGTATTTCGATTCCTGAGTAGTATTTAACTCAGTATTACACCTATGCTTGTTATCAGAAGTACGATCGTAAGGGTATCAAAAGAAATGCTATTACGTTGGATGCAGAGTCGTCCACAGATGCAGAAGTAACTCAAGTACCTTCAGGTACACCGCAGGAAATGTGGTGAGACTCTCGCTATTTATGTTCTATATTAACGACCTTGCAGAGTGTAATATTAACCACAAACTTTTCGCAAATGGTAAAGCTTCACGGATATTCACTGAGGTCTTGACGAAATTTCGTAGCGGTACAGAGACGGACAACTTGCTTCAAACGTTCAAAAACTTAGTATCCTATGACTACAATAAGTCACATTTGGATGTTTCAATCACACGAAGACCTGCGTGTACAATTCGTAGGGATTAAAAATGGATCGGTCACAACGTCTCAGTCTTAGATACAGCACTTAGCAGAATGCAGTTCATTGGTATAAACACTACGAAAGCGCAGTAAGTCCACAAAGGAGACCACTTACGAGTCACTCGTGTGACCTATCTTAGAATACAGATTCATTAACATTAATTTTACGTCTACTTCTAGTATACAAGGATAGTGAGGAAGGAGAGGTATATACAGATTTTCCAAAGTCTTTATTTATAAAAATATACAATACAGTCTCCCACAAACTTTACATATTCACAACATCCTTTACCTTTAATCCAAATATATACAGATTCATTAACATTAATTTTACGTCTACTTCTAGTATACAAGGATAGTGAGGAAGGAGAGGTATATACAGATTTTCCAAAGTCTTTATTAGCAATTTCTCCAATGTGGTAGGTGCGGAAAGCGATGACATCACGGTCGACGAAACTCTCTAGGCCACCGACTGCAGGAACACCTGATCCACCTCTTACAATGGCTACTGTAAGCCATCCATTGCCATGGGTAAATGTATCGTTCACATCGATACTGAAATTGAGTCTACAACCACGAAACATACAGGGTCCTTCGAGTAGTTCACTGGCAGATATATTCTTCAGCTTGTTACTCTTCTTGTCAGCAGCAGAGGTAGTCATTTCAATGTTCTCGATAGTTTTGTAGACTGTTTGACGAGAACGTCGACGGTATCTTCTGTAAGGCATCGTGGCAGCGTTCAATGCAGTTGCTTGTGCAGCAGCAGCAACGCGAATGAGCAGGCTGTGGCCTGTTCGCTAGCTTCTACAGGCGTCAGGTCCGGGGAACAAGCCGGCCGAGGTACAGGTCCTCTGCGTCCAGTTCGAGAACATTGAAATGACTACCTCTGCCGCTGACAAGAAGAGTAACAAGCTGAAGAATATATCTGCCAGTGAACTACTCGAAGGACCCTGTATGTTTCGTGGTTGTAGACTCAATTTCAGTATCGATGTGAACGATACATTTACCCATGGCAATGGATGGCTTACAGTAGCCATTGTAAGAGGTGGATCAGGTGTTCCTGCAGTCGGTGGCCTAGAGAGTTTCGTCGACCGTGATGTCATCGCTTTCCGCACCTACCACATTGGAGAAATTGCTAATAAAGACTTTGGAAAATCTGTATATACCTCTCCTTCCTCACTATCCTTGTATACTAGAAGTAGACGTAAAATTAATGTTAATGAATCTGTATATATTTGGATTAAAGGTAAAGGATGTTGTGAATATGTAAAGTTTGTGGGAGACTGTATTGTATATTTTTATAAATAAAGTGATCTGTAGCGTAGCCCTGTATTCTGTAGCGTAGCTGAGAACCTGAAGCGTACATCTAGAACCTGTCGGCCATAGAGTATGTAACAGCATGTTCCATGTTAAAGTTCTTATCAGCTTGACCTTTGACCCAATCGCGCGAGGCTGGCTTACGGGAGATGGATGTAAAGAAGGACAACACGAATTGTCTTAGGTATGTTTGACTCGTGGGAGAAGATTTGCGGAGTATGGCTGTAGATTCAAATGTAGACTCAACTCTTCACAAATATTCTTCAGGGCTCTTCAACCTCGGGTACATAGTGCAACGTACATCCATTCGAAGCTGTTCCACTGCTATCAAACCTTTGTCTCCCTAATTTTCACACTTCCTCCATTACCAATTTCACAATTTGATCATGTCATATGTGATCATTTCATGACATGCAAACATTATGTATACGACGGTATATCAGCTGAAAGGTTTGTTGTATGGATCTTACCGAATACGATGTCTTGGTTCCATTATGTACTGTGACATGTGTCAGCTGTAGCTGCTATGTTTATTCAAACTATAAAACTAAGCTATACACTTCGGGAGGTCACTGATTCTCCATAGAAAAAATTCCAATGTGAACCTGTGAGGTGTACAGTTTGAATCACCGAAAACTTACACCGCCCATATTTCGGGAGTGGGAAGTATTATTAATGTGCGGTTTTCAATGAGTTGATTGGTAATCAGGGGCTCTTATTGCTTGCCAGTAAACAGACTGCAGTAATACTTTGCGTATTTCTTGCGCAAACACGCACTTTTTAAATGGAACAATGCCTATTTACATTAAGAAACTGAAAGTAGAGTCAAAGTGTCAGTGGTTTGTTGCCACCTTCTGGTGAGAGTCGTTTACGAGACATCGTATTTTGATAATTTCCCACACCTACACTTGTGCAGTACCCGGTGGTGGTACACACTGAACAACAACCCAATGGCATACGCTAATTATGTGGATTCCGATCAGTAGCGAGATAACTGACCATGATTGGTCGCGTTTAGACTGATCACCGGCAGCGGGAATACACGCTTCCAGTCTGGTGTGGAACGACTGCTGCACACGTGTTGGCATTTCAGCGGAGATGTCCGAGCAGGCTGGGGTAGTATCAGATGTAGTTGGTATGTCATTTTAGACAGCGTCTTTCAGCTTTCCCCAGAGAAAGGAGTCTACAGGCGTCAGATCCGGGGAACAAGCCGGCCGAGGTACAGGTCCTCTGCGTCCAGTTCAACGATTTGGGAACAATTCGTGAAGACATTCTGTAGTACTTCATGCGCTGGACAGCCATCATGTTGGTACCACAGGTTCCTCCTAGTCTGCAGAGAAACACCTAGCACCTGTGGGAGATGGTCTGTTAGGAGGCTGCGATACTTGTGCCCGTTCAGTGCTCCGGCTATGAAAAACGGGCCTGTGAGCTGATGGTTCACTCTGCCACGCTACACTTTTACACTCGATGGACGTTCCACTAGACTAAGCCAACGAGGATTGTCAACAGACCAATAGTGCATGTTTCGGCGGTTTGCCTGGCCATGATTGCTAGATGTGTATCACCGAACTAGATACTTGATAACGGAATAGTCTGTCTTAATCCTCATGTACAGAACACGATTCTCGTGATCTTTTCCCTCCCGTCGGGTAGACCGGTCGCCTTGCGCGTCGATAGGGATAAGATGATAACGCAGCACCCAGTCGCCGAGGGGAGTATCTCCGACCCAGCCGGGAATCTAACCCGAGCCCCTTTGCACAGCATTCCGTCGCGCTGAGTACTCAGCTGTCGGGGCGGACAGAGAGAGGTGATACGTATGGAAAAATATGTCTATGCAGAATGTGTAGGACACTTTTTTGACTCATGCCACTTCTTGTGATTGTGCGCGAGCTGATGTGCGGGCCAACTACGACAGCAGCAAGAACATTAATTTCTCCCTCTACGTCGTGACTTATTTCGTTCTGTTACGTTGTCTAGGTATCACTCTACCACTTTCATACAACTGATTGAAGAGGTTTACGTCTACTGGGATATCTTGCCGCATACACCGCACAAGAACGAACTGCATTCTTCTTATACTCTCCACACTCCATGAGCATATCGGGCTTTTCTGTATGTGTAAATGCCATCGTCCATTCACGACCCGTTGCTTGGACTGTCAGACACTGACTGACTAGCAAGTCTCCGTTCTCTCAAGGAACACGCAAGCACACTGTAAGCATACGTAACATCATAGTTGGCAACTACTCAGGTTGTAACAAACACCTCTGACTTTCTAATTTAGCTAACTTTTCATTTGTTAATATCGATTAGCA
Organism: Schistocerca nitens; assembly: GCF_023898315.1. Classification (NCBI taxonomy): domain Eukaryota; kingdom Metazoa; phylum Arthropoda; class Insecta; order Orthoptera; family Acrididae; genus Schistocerca; species Schistocerca nitens. Next base: position 760,828,734 of record NC_064614.1, on the reverse strand, counting down.
TTGTTCTATTTAAGAAAGTATGTTTGAAACAGTTTAAAATTACCGTTTGCACGTAAATGGAGCGCCACAACAATACACGAAATGGGAATTACCTTCGCTACGCGGTACCCCGCCTCCCTCCTGCGTCAGCCGCCACGTACTAGACACGTTGAAGTGTGCCGTACCTTCATCGTCGCTGAGATGTAGTGATTAAGTTCATTACTCAGGTTGTGTGTAGAATGTCACTTTCCTGTCCAGAAGAACTGAACGAAGTTCTACGAGTGGCTGGAATCTCTCTCAAATCCTAACATGCCCAATTAGTCTTTCCCAAGGATAAGGACTCGAGTTTTGTTCAACGTATGGGGAACGATCAGCAGCGAGATGCGCCACTTTTACATGTAATGGGGGTTTCATACACCATATCTTCACTGGACAAAAAATTAGTCATCTCCATGAGATCTGATGCTGATACCATGTAACACCGCATCTAGCCTTTAAATTGCCTCAGTCCGCCGAGGGAAACGAGTACGTACGTCTCTTCCGGTACGCAGTAAAGTCCCAAATATTTGTATAGGATTAATATTGGCTGACTTAGCTCAATAGGGCAGCGATAGGTCGCCCGACTGGTCGCCAAGTCAGGAGCGTATGCTTTCTTCTCTGAATACGAATGTCACTTTGAAGAGTGAAGTGTCCACAGTAAAGAAAATACTTCACCACTGCACAATGTCTGAGTAGACACACTGGTCCGTGTTCGTGGTAACTTAAAAAATAAGCAGAGACCATGCACGAAAGACATCCCGAAACAACACAGAACCACCTCCAGCCTCAACTGCACCCTCAACACACTGGAGGTTTTAACGCCCCATTGGGCCATTTGTGCACCCGACTGCTTTCATTATCTGATAGACAGAAATAACTACTCGTCTAAGTACACTGCACCTTCAGTGTTTTAGTTTCTGCGTTGTTCGCCCCCACTGAATAGGTGCTGGTTTAAGTGCCACTGTGAGCAGTGGCATTTTCCAAGTTATCCGAATACAGTTGTCCATTATCCGCAATTTTCTTCGCTAAGTTCTGTGTCAAATTGCTCGAAATGGACCTGCACTCACTAAAAACAGCTATTCCTGACCGTTTTGAAACCGGTGGTCTGCGTCAAAGTGTGACAGTCTTCTCCAGTCCCCGCCTGTTACGTTTTTACGGCCACTGTTCTCACGCCTTATTACACAGCTGCGGATGGTACGCCATTGTGGGCACGTTGAGTAGTCCATGTTCATATACAAACCACAGAGCTTCATCCACTGTGTCATCATGGGTACATCAGAACGCCACTGCCACACACACACACACACACACACACACACACACACACAGAGACATAGAGAGAGAGAGAGAGAGAGAGAGAGAGAGAGAGAGAGAGAGAGAGAGAGAACGAACTTCACACCGGGCTCTACAGCGCTCCACATCTACCGTTGTGATCTCTTAAGATATATGATTAACATTTTGTCCGGTCAATTTATCATCCTCTTAATATTCGACATTAGGTGCTTGTGGTGATGTAAAATGTCCGAGCATTTATGCATTTTAGGGATTGATAAGCAGCACTTATACAAAAATTAATCTGATATTTTGTATTGGAAAAAGTGGTTTTAACACTGCTTCTGTAGTGGTTGGATAACCAAGTTGAAAAAGCTGCTTGAGAGTTAGGAAATAATTATTTAGGGAAATAAATTTTATTATAAATGTAACTATACATTTTTACTGAGGTCACGTCTTTGGGTAGTACATAAAAAACGAAACACAGAATTACTTCTTGAAGAAATATAGTTAATATTAAGTAGGTAGCCTATAGGTAATATTTTTACTTGTACTACACTACTGCAAAAATATTGAAGTAAATAGGTTTATCCATAATGATTGTAATTAGTGATGAGTCGCGCCGATTCCAATTCCATGCGTCCAAGACTCACCGATTCTCTAGCAATCGACTAGTATTGGACTTCGGCATCAATTCTTTGTTATTAATGTTTTTATGTTATTTCTATCATTTTATCTTCACGGCAGTGCAGTCACATGCAAGCAGAAGCGACCAGGGAACTGCAGTCTGTCTCCAATGTCACTACATCTGACAAAGCTTTTTTCCACTGAAAACAGTTTAACATTTAGGAGTACATTTATCGTCAAGAAACACATGCCAGCTGTTTAATACATTCAGTAGTAATTCTGTTGTCAATAGTCTCTCTTCATTAACGTTCAGATTTTTAACACGGACTGTAAAGTGTTATATTACAAAGCAATGACACAAGGACAATATTTTTTTATACCGGCGTGTAGCTGTACAGCTGTAGGTGTCAACAAAACGTTTCTTGATATATCAAATTTGATAAAAGCAATAAACAATACACGTGTGTTTAAATGTAAACATTTACTAACTTTTAATATCGCTAGTATCGTCCCATCCCTTATATTAATTGATAAATTATACGTTCTTGCAGTAAAACTTTAAAAACACTTTTCTTTTATAATGCCCAATTTCGGGCATTTAAAACAGCTTTAGACAAATTCCCGGACAAATGTTCATTTATAAATGTCCTGTCCACTGGGAATTTGCCTGGCCCGCATCACTATACCTGTCCCTTTGCGTTTCCACTTTACATCACCAACAGTCAACGTGGGCAGCTTTAGAAGCATTGTACGTCCCTCACTGATTTGTTATTCCGGTGATATCCAATGAGTGGTCCACGTTCGACATCACTGAGCTCTCCTGACCGACCCATACTGCGGTCACTGTTTCTCTACCGCCAACATAGTATTCGCCGCCCCCCTTTTATACCAGCGGGTCCGCTTATAGTGATATCTAGCGATCAGTTCCGCACTACAAGGGGTTTGTTGGGATGATTTTGGTCAGATTAAGTATATTTGCCGGTACGTATTAACGGAAGAGGTAGTGAGTATTTCACGCGAAAGACCACGAGTCGTCAAGGGTTTCATTAGTCTGAGCGAGAGTGATGCCGAACTATCCAACGGTCTGCAGTGGGACAAATTACAACAACGAAGTTATTAGAATGAATTCCTTTCCTTTCCACCATCGATCGCAAAATTTTTTGGTTCTTAGACTGCTGATTTCAGTAGTCTTAGTTTGTCCTGAAATTTTATAATACAGTGCAATACAAGTTTTACAATGCACTACAGTATTCCCAGAAACTTTACTCTCGGAATGCTGATAAGGGAAATAACCCAGCTCGAGCGAATAAACCCAAAAAAAAATTGTTTTAAAGTAATGAGGTGTCTGCTCTGTCGCCCAGCACAGTCATATACTTGTAAAACTCTGCATTTCTGTGCAATATATGTTTGAAGGCTACAGAAGTACAAGTCGCTGGAGAAGCAGCACTGTGTAACAGACGCTTAACGATTAACAGCTTTATAAGGACGATGAACGGGACATTTGCTTGAACCAAACATTGAAGGTTGGGTGGAAGTTTCGAAACATGGCTTCGTGGACCACTAGGTTACGACCCGTAGATACCGAGAGAACGTCCCCGCGATGAAGGGCGGCACCAGAGGAACTGGAGCCTCAGATGGGGCTGACGCACCCTGCTGCACTTTCGCCGCCACCGCTGCCCGACATGCACAGCACAGCACGGAGCGGCAACCTGCTGGCGTCGCGCCCTCGCGGAAGTCGTGCAATGCGACTGGCTAACTGCTTCCGGGGCGTTCACCACGTCGCCCCTGTGTTCTCCCAGAACCCGCCGCTCGCTCCCGGAAACGCATGTCTGCTGTTCCGCTCACTTGGAAACACTAGACTCTGTTTCAATTGCCATCTGACCGTGAATGTCCGCGGAAAACTGTCCTATACGAGGCAAAATTTTTAAATTGCTTTTTATGATATGGACGGTTCGGTGAGAAGACTTATCGTTCCCCAAAGACAAAATTTTACGGGAGGTACACAAAACTTACTGTACTTCAAATGCGACACACTTTTCCACTTTTTGTAGACAGACATTTTTAGAAGATCCGCACATTTAAATTATTTTGAGGAAGCGATGATTTACAGCTTCTAGAATTTTTTTTTTTTTTTTTTAGGAACTCACGCTTTGCATACAGCTGTATTGGCACTTCATTAACCACTTTCGGTCAGAAAGTGATCATCCGTAGGTATGAAATTATATCAATCAAATGCGCTACAAATCCTAACTAGCGTGGCAGATGGAGTAAGTAAATTTGATTATTTCGAAAGTTGTCGCCATAACTTAATACATTTACCCCACCGTCAGACATGTCAGTGCCTCAGAGGAAAAACGTTTGCGCTTGCCAACGGAACCATGATTGTACCCTCACGTGCTACTCTTCGCCGAAGCAAATAGACTGCCACGAGTATTCAGGGCTAAAAAAAAAAAAGGAAGGATGAAAATCGTGTGGAACGACCTGAACTGCATGAAGAGTATGTAACAACTAACCAGCGAAGCTTCTGCAGAATAGTCCAGACAACCTTGGCACCATGTCGGCTCACCCACTGAACCACCCTGCCAAAAACAAACATTTTAAGCCCAACTTTAATACTAGAGTACATACAGCACATAGTATACAGTATCTGTTTCTTGTTAGAATACTGGGCAAGTCCAATCGGTCTACAGAAGAGATTGTTTTCAAATCACTCGTGCGATCCATCCTAAAATATTGCTGAAGAGTGTGGGACCCTACCAGATAGGACTAACAGTGGATATTGAACGTATACACAGAAGGGCAGCACGAATGGTCAGAGGTTTGTTTAATCCGTGGGAGTGTCACAGAGATACTGAAGGAACTGAACTGAAAGACTCGTGAAGACGACGTAAACTATCTCGAGAAACTCTACTTACAAAGTTTCAAGAACCGGCTCTAAATGACTCCTCCTGGAATATACTACATCCCCTCCGTATCACTCACATAGGGATCGTGAGGATAAGGTAATAGTAATTACTGCACACGCAGAGGCTTTCAAATAATCGTTCTTCCCGCGCTCCAGACGTGAATAAAACAGGAAGAAACCCTAATAACTGGTACAATAGGACGTACCCTCTGCCATGCACCTCACGGTGGTTTACAGAGTAAGGATGTAGATGCATAATTAAAGTCACATTATGCTTGAGGATAGTCCGTTTGTGACTGAACCTGGTTGCTTAATGCAGTGACAGTACATTAGTGTGCAAACCACGATATATATAAAAAAATAAAATTTAGCTAAGCATGTTTCATTAGTATAAGCTGGACTCATCTTTCAATAAAAAGCATGCTTCATGAGGGTAAGAGTCATCTTTTTATAAGCAAACATTCTAACAATTTGAAAATATTACGTACTGTGCCAAAAGGACTACTGATAAATACTTTAGAAGAAATTGAAATCTTTTCACTTCACAAAAGTAATTTGTTATCTGTTTTAAACGAACAACTTCAAAGACAAACATTTATTTGAGCTTTTCGATGATCTGCTTTAGAATGTTCACTGTTCTGTCCTTCGTTTTTTTTAAATTAAGGCTTTTAGGAAATATTTTATCTTTACTTTATAATTTTATTTCACCAAACATTATTTTATGACTTGTAGAATGTCTGCTTATATGCTTTTAGACTGCATATTGCTAATTCACATCCTTTTATTGTTGACACTACGGCTCCTAGTATTATAATTTTAAATTCCTTCCATTTTCATTATTTTTATTTGTTTATAAGACTGGCATGCAACTTAAGTAATAACAATGCCTTTTAAAAATTGTCACATGTAATTAATAATAAAAAAATGCTATCTGCAATCTAACTTCATAGACAATATTTCATAAATATGCACAACTATTTCGTATCGTATTTATGCAGCATCTCAGCTAAAGATTATTGCAGCCTACTCATTGAAATTCGCTTCAATAAGGACATGTTGCTGCTCAATAGTACATCGTTTGACGTGACAGTCTTTGCCATTCCACTTTCGCAACAACTTCGTTTGAAAGAAGCCTGCTGCCCCATCTCTGCACTGGCGTTTATCTTCACGATGGCAACCACTAGTTTGCCTATCGACTTTGCAACTACTTCAATGGAAAGAAGCCTGCTGCCTCATCTTTGGAATGGCGTCCAACTTCACCATGGCAACCACTGGTTCCAAATGGATCACTAACAGGCCTTGAGAGGGCAACTCATGTTCTGTCAAAACGAAGTTCATTCATCCTACATGTTTAAATATTTTTAACGCTTCTTAATTGACAATAGCTGTTAAATAAGCTAAGTTAAGTGTGTGTTTATTTTTATTTCTTGGCCATGTTCTTTTAACTAAGAAATTTTACATTGTTATTCGACTTATAACTCATTGGTTAGTAATTATATTATACCGTCAGAAGTGGGCGGAGCCTCCATTATACAAGGTGTCCCAGCTATCTTGTCCACCCAAAATAACTCTGGAACAATAACAGCTATTGAAAAACGACTTTCACCGGTATCAATCTAGGGCTGGGGCCCATGAATGTACATATTTGGAAACATTCTAAAACGAAAGCATATGTGTTTTTTAACACAAACTTATGTTTTTTTAAATTGACCTATATTTTTTCTTCAGCAATCCATAGCATGACAAAGCACATACACAATGGCGTTGATTGAATCGCAATATTCCCATTACGTCCCGAGATATTAAGACGCGAAGTTGACGCTTGAAACACCCGACATGCGCTGCTAGCGCATGTCCTGAGGCTCAGGCGTGAACCCCATGCTGCCCGTAATCGCGATGTGATTGATATGCGTAATCACACTTCCATACTTATCAAGAGGTCCGAACGAATAATACGGTCTGCTGCGCGATTACGGGCAGCATGGGGTTCACGTCTGAGCCTCAGGACGTGCGCTAGCAGCGCATGTCGGGTGTTTCAAGCGTCAACTTCGCGTCTTAATATCTCGGGATGTAATGGGAATATTGCGATGCAATCAACGCCATTGTGTATGTGCTTTGTCATGCTATGGATTGCTGAAGAAAAAATATAGGTCAATTTAAAAAAACATAAGTTTGTGTTAAAAAAAACATGCTTTCGTTTTAGAATGTTTCCAAATATGTACATTGATGGGCCCCAGCCCTAGATTGATACCGGTGAAAGTCGTGTTTCAATAGCTGTTATTGTTCCAGAGATATTTTGTGTGGACAAGATAGCTGGGACACCCTGTATATAGTAAGAAGTGCACTGGTTTCTCTAGTAGTGATTCTCTGGCAGAAGGAGGTTATTACTCATTGGTAATTCATCGTTTTATAGCTTTATAACTTTATGTATTTTCTTTAATGTATGTAGCCCTCTAATTAAAGATTTGTATATGACTTGTAGATCTGAAGATACCACAGTAGTGGTCGAAACTGGTCACCGTACTAAATAAATTGTGATGAAGACTTTTTAATAGTAATATATATATATATATATATATATATATATATATATATATATATATTCTGCTATAAACCAATGAACTTTAGTTGTGAAGCGACTGATATATCCACAGCATATCTCTTTCAGCTGGGCACATCAAATTTGTGTCTTTTTAGAGTCACCAACAGTTTCGAGAAATGCGTCAGAATGCTAAAATTAATGAAACATCTGTAACCCAGATTGCTGAAATGTGTGAAACCTGATGCAACTATATTGTTACTAAGGTCCAAATGTAGATAATCAATACAGAAGGAAAGTATGGACTAAAAAGCAAACGTCATAATCCGAGGCAAAAGTAACATTTTAGTACATGGCCATGGATTGTATCAGTGGAGGACTTCGCAGACGGAGCGTAGTTATGTCTTTCGTTAGCAAAGCAACGCTTGTTTAGGGCTTTACATATTTGTACAAGAATTCGTTAGTAGTTTACCAAAACGAAGTACTTACGACGGTCTGTTACGATATTTCGTGTTTATCATCGAAGAAAATTTCACGCTTACTGTAACATTTTGTGCATTCAGACAGCGAAATACAGGCTTATCTCGCTGTGGCGTTTAGGGAAAACTATTTGTAATTGTAATTCTGCATCGCCTGTATTGCAAAGTAGAAGAGATACGAGCATTATAAAATTGGCTGAACCGATACAGAAGTAAAAAGCTTAAGTTCGGATTTCAGATTCATTTGACAGGAATGCAGAAATGCATTTATCAGAGTTTTTCTTAGAATGCAGCAATGGGTACTCTACAGGAATTGAGATCATTTAACAGGAAGTTATTGATGCCGCAATGCTGTGGCCCACTTGCCCCTACATTCTTTCGTCTCGGCCGAACGACTATCTGGTCTGTAGAGCGGGTCTGCCTAAACGCAAGGCTTCTACAGTCACGAATGTTACGTACACTGCTGGGCGCTCCGCTACGTGTAGTGTAGCGGTAACCGAGCTGCCGTGCGTGCTGGGCCACTTCGGAAATGATGACTAAGGCGTTTGGACGTCTGTTTGCGGAGGGGAGATCGAGGGGCGATGACAGAGGGCTGCGCTTACGTCATCACGCTGACCAGAGGACGCAGACGGGCTTTGGTTATAAAACACGCTGTGTTTCCATAGTGTCCTATGTGGCTGCTTATTTAAATAAGCAACAATAGAAGTGAATTTTCATTGTGTGAGAAACACGACAGAAGTTGCGGTATGTAATCTTCGCAGGAACAACGTAAAATATATAGTTTTCTAGTAGTAACTGTCGTTTCTTTAACTACTATCTCCAACAGGAATACGTAGTGTGTCACGTAATTTAGACTAGACACCCCTTACACTTCACAAACTTGCTATTGCGACAGAAGCTAACTGATGAATGTCCGCGCAGATGCACTGATTTCGCTGATTGCCATCTCTGTAATACCACATTATGCCGAACCAGCTTTCATTTGTCAGGAGCTATTCGTCGTGGCGTATTACTTTGCAAATGTTTCAAGTTACACGAGAGTTATGGGTTTTTAACAGACAAATGATTTCAAGGTCAGTGTCCAGACAACACTTTCCTATTGCAGTATTTACGAAATGTTTCGGGGAAAAAATAATCGCCTTTGAAGATTAGATTTCCGGGCACTGTGAAGTGCAAACCACGTCCAACCTAGTGATGTATTCGTCAGTAACAGTCCGTAGTAGCGAAATATGTAATTGGAAGTGTCTAGTTCTAACGTCATCAGTAAGAACTCTCACTTCTCGTATTTAAACTAGTATCGCCTGTGGTCGACATTCGACCAATTTTGTCCATATCATAAAAATGTAACTTCACATAACAAACGACGGTGCGTAATAGTCATTGGACCTGATCTATGATACGAACTGTGTATCAAACTGACACACTGCACGTAAAAATGGGACTGAAGTTTTAGCCTCAAAAATGACCGTAGCGAATGCTGCGTTGTAGCTACGAATATTACTGAAATAGTTCTTTGAGTTCTATTTAATTGATCGATCATTTGAAGAGTATTCTTGATGCAATGCGTTAAAAACTAAATTTTGTGATAACGGTGGCAGATAAGCTCTTCCCTTATGACAACACAATGTGAATGCTGTTGCATCCCGTAAATTAACCGCAGACGCAAGTGTTTTGCACTGCGAACTCTGCACTGTAAATTCATCAAACAGCAATTATGAATAAAATTTATTTTGGATTACGTTCACTGAACATTTAAATGTATCAAAACAATAACATTTATCGTTATAAGTGTTCATATTATTCTATTACTTTGTCTATGTGGAAGCTGTGTCTTCCTATATTTTAGTCTCAGTACTAACCGATAGTATTTTCTTCGAGGCATAGCCTAAAACAAATATAATTCCCGTATAAGGAAGTCGTGGCTATTCAAAATGAAAAATTATGAACTTACTGCAGATTTTGTGGTGACTGCGGTAAACGAACAATGTTAGTTCCTCTAAGGCAAAAGTAATAGAAAGGACGTAAATAAACAATGTTATGTACAGTCTACGTAGCTCCCGAAGCATAAGCCCCGAAGGCTTGATTACGATGTTTTGCTTTCCTCTGCTCAGAACAATGACCTAGTAGCTGTCGGACTGTAATTGGTCGGTATATGTATGTTACTGCAAATTAACTGTCTACAGTATTTAAACATTAACGTTCCTAGAATGCCACTACAGGACATGATTTTTGTGTCATTTCTACGGCAGCACCTGATTGGTGCGCGTAGTGAAAGTTGTTAGTAGTGCGAGACACAGGAAAACCTCATGTGTGGGTGTGTGTTTCCTTTTATCTCTTAATGATTAGGTACACACGTTTTATTTTTGTTTGTGCACTTCAATAACAAAGAACCTTTCGAAATACGTAAGTTTCATTTGTCTCTTTGTATAATTAAAGTTACAAATCGGCACTTGAATTTTCGATGTTCACGCATTAATATTACTGTTCTATATTTACTAACTAACGGGAATATTCAACACAATCAATTTATTAGTAGAAATAACGTTTTTCTTTTTAATTTCTGGCCTATGAAAATAAAACTCGATACAGGCATGCGAAATGCCTTTTTTAATAAGTAGTCCTCTGAAAATGTATTGTGTTCATATCAAGTTCACCAGAAACCCCGTTATCAAGTTACAAGGAGATTTCTGAAGAAGTGTCTCCGAAAATCATTCACAGCAAAAAAATGGTCTACGTCGCGACCAGTGTGACGCATGCATTTTCAACGACAGCCGAACAGCGATTATGGATTTATGAATGTACTTTAGCTTGAGATCTGACTAGCCTCTTACACCACGTGCACTAAAGCGAACATAAAGCGTATCGAGCGAGCAGAGAAGCCAGTGACAGAAGCTGCCACCGTGGACCACAGGATCGCCACGGCCACGAGAAGTTGGAGGAGGACATCCTTTTGGCTCTGGAAGGATTGCTGTGCAATCCAGGGATCGCTGACTGGAGTTAAACACGAGAAGTGTAACCCAAAACTTTAATCGCATTTTTCTCGAAACCGCATTTTTCAAATTAGCAGGAAAAAAACGCTAGAATAGTGCTTACGATTTTGATTGGAATTTGATGCCGAAATTCTAAACTGAATTCTCTATTAACGTACGTAGCTGTTTTGCAATATCTTCAAAAGTATATTTTCGGGGCACGACTGCCTATTTTCGGGTTAAAAACATGACGTTTGTTTCAACACGTCACCATTTTGTTAGAACGCAATTTTTTTCAGTTATCCTGTATATACAAATAAATACCTTCGATGATGAGGTGCTAATCTAGAATATGGAGAGCCTCGGCAATTCTGTTTGGTTGTAAGGCGACAGTGAGAATCTGGATCGAGGAGGGCGGCGTGCCAGGGTATTCCGTGCAGCTGTGTGAACTGCTCTGCCCAGGCGGCTTAGTGGCTCAGACACGTGCCTAGTAAGCAGCAGACCCGTGTTCGGTTCCCGGCATTGGTACAAACTTTCACTCGCCGTTTCAGTCTACGTACATAATATCCCGTATAGGACTATAAAAAGTATGTTGAAAGTGAATTTTACAGATTTAGTTGCACACAGATCCAACAGCAGGGGTTGGGGGATTTCTCCGCCGATGACCTATGATCCGACTGCAAGGGGTCCTTTCACCTTGTGCAAAGGTTACAGGGAACGTCCGTTGTGGATCAAAAAATGATTTCTTAAAGACGGAAGAATACGGAATGAAACAATCATAAGCTTTAGCATTACTTTTTGCTTTCCCTGAAGAAAATCACTAAAAAATCACCTATTTTTCATGCGCTCAAGTAGGGCTCGCCCCTTAATGAAAATAATTAAGTACTGCAATAAAATTCCTCAATCTCTAGAAACAGAAATTATTTAATTTTGTACTAGTTTTCCATTTTCGTATCAAATTTTAATTTGTGAGACTTCAGTTTCTCAGAAGACGAGCAATTAAAAATTTATTATTAAAAATAATTGTTCAATATTTATTAAGTGACATTTTTATTTGTTAGCAAACATGGAATTCACATAAAAGAAACCGCCGCTATCGAGATTCAAACTCTGCTTCACGGTTAGATTCGTGTTACTACCGAGGAAGTCACTAAATCAAATGTTTTCGATTTTGCAGTGCTCTGAAATCTCCAAAGGCGATTTTTTTGAAACTTGGAGAAGTGCGTCTTACAACTTTACAAAAAAGGTGTCTGGCCTTCAGATCCTCTGAGTATGAAGAAAATCGAAGTTGGCAGAGCAGTCCGTGAGGTGCCCTTGTTAGTCATCAACTCGTGGCAGGGCGCGGTTTGCATTTATTATTATTTTTTAACAGTGGGAGGAAAGATTGCACACGTGTGTGGAGAGAAAGAGATCACCCTTGTAAGAGTACAGATATTGATTCTGTACTTGGAGGATCGAACCTACACTTACTTTCTTTTACAAGCGCAGCGGCATCGCTGACTGGCGTGCTCCACAGTACTCGTACTAGAAGAGAGAGACTAGCAGCTGGAGATAATCTTGCGCGAATGAGTGAGTTGAGCCGAGCCGAGCCTGAGCAAGCCTGCAGGGCAGCTCCCAGGAGCTGTGCTCTAAGCATCTGGCATAGAAAGGGGAATTAGTTTTGCGATATTGCGGAATATTGTTAGTAGAGATGGAGCATGCTTTCAGAGCAGATCCCGGGTGAAATATTTGGTGTAAACAATATTTAAAGTCGCTTCAGAATTAAAAAGCGAGGAGGTTAGTTGGTTGACTCGGGGGAGATGACCAAACGAGCAGGTAATCGGTCCCATTGGATTAGGGATTGTCGAATGAAGGGGAACATTATGTCCAACATGTGATGTTACAATGAAATACAGGCAATCTTGTCAGTAGCTAGAGCAACACCCATTAGTGCTTCGTAGATTAAAATAAAACGTTGTGATACATAGTTTTCTCAGAACGAAAGTTATGTAAATGGTAGGTTAGGTTACATTCTGATAGATTTGCACATCCTAACAAGGTGTTAGGTGAATGTGTGTGTTGTGAAATATGTGAAGGGCTAGTTTACATGAGGACAGTGAGGTATCACATGGACTAGCCAGGAAACTTATTACTTGTGCCAGTTGTAAGTATACTCATTCATTTTGGAATTCTGATAAGTGTAAAGATAATTATTCTGAAGTAAATGTTAGGTGGTTTTATGGATTGAGAGCTATTGGCAAAGGACACACTGCAGCAGAAACAATGTGTGCCGTGATGAATATGCCATGCCGACCTTGTAAAATCGGCAAGTATGCAGGATTTATTGGAGCATCTGTGGAATCTCTTGCATGTGAGTCAAAGGGTTCTGCAAACGAAGCTGTTGAAGTAAATGATGGTATGACTGACATACCAGTAGCTTTTGATGGCCCTTGGCAGAAGTGCAGCTACAGTTCTAACAATAATGTTCCTACGGTGAACAGTGTGGATACTGGGAAGGTAATATATTTCCACATTTTAACCAAACATTGTTGTAAGTGTAAATCTGGGAATAAAGGGCATATCTGTGACACAAATGATGGAAAAAGTGGTGGTATGGAGGCCTCTGCAGCTATTGAATTTTTAGTCAATCTGTGAACGAAAGGGGAATGTGTTACACTAAGTTCTTGGGTGGTGGAGACTCAAAAGCAAAGAACAGTGTAGTAGCTGCTCAGCTTTATGATGAGATCATCTCAAAACCGGAATCCGTTGGTCATGTCCAGAAGAGGATAGGTACCAAGTTGAGGAAATTGAAACAAAGTTTGAGAGACAAGAAACTTTCTGATGGTAAAACCATAAGATTCAGGCTGACAGACAAAATGATTGGTGAACTACAGCAGTATCATGGGATGGCCACTAGAAATAATACTGAGGATTTGTTGAAAATGAAGCAGGCAGTATGGGCTACCTTCCTCCACAGACTGTCAACTGATGAAAAACCAGTACACCAACTTTGCCCTCCTGGACCTGATTCATAGTGCAGTTAACGCACTGCCCAGTACACGAACAGTTTATACAGCCATAAACATTCCATCCCAGCAGCAGTCATGGATATAATAAAACCTATTCACAGAGAACTGGCAAATCTTGAATTACTGAAGAAGTGTCTGTATGGTCAGACTCAAAATCCCAATGAATCGTTCAATAATCTTATATAGACTCGCTTACCAAAAACGATTGTGTTGGAATGAAGACACTAAAGTGGGAGTTCTGTGTTGCTGTTATTGCTTTTAATGATGGCAACATTGGCAGAGTGAAAGTGCTACAGAATATGGGAATTAATGCTGAAGAAAACTGCATCAGAGAACTTTAACGGATGGACGCGGTTCGCATTGATAATGCAGAGTATGCAGCACAGTTGGCCACTAAGGAGTCCAGAAAGAAAAGAAGAAAAAAACATGAGGAAAGATCAAGAGGCATATATTGAGTTACAGTCTCTTGAAACTTTAGAAGCCGTTCCTGAAAATTTAGATTTTCTGTTGCATTTTCCCTAAATCTCAGAAACCACTTCGAGTAGAGTATTCAAAATGTTAGGGAGTAATAACATATATATCCTGAGTCTACTGAACTAAAAGAAGAATTATACTGTTGTGTGTAATAATTATTTAGGATAACTTACAAAAAATAAAACATTTTAACCGTGTAATTAAAAAATTTATTTTCGAAAGCATTGGCTGAAATGCAGTTATTTTAGTTCATTACTCAGAACATACAGTTTATTGTCCTGTAAAAGTTTCATATCAATGACTACAGTGGTTCCTGAAACACAGGGAAGCCAAGTCAATAAATTTAAACATTGTCGGTATAGGACGTTCAAACTCCCCTTCCCTAACCGCGCCACTTGCACGCAGCGAGACAATGCGGCATCACGTAGAGTAATTTTATTTTGGCTGGTGGGTGTCTGTGCGATCTAGACAAACAAACATGTCATACTTTGTGCCACAGCTATGCGTATCAACCCAAGTACAATCATATTGGGTAAGAAGCGAAATTTCTGATCGGATTGAGGATTTCTTGGTAGGGAGGACGTAGAGAGTTTCCTTGGATGATAAGTCACCGACAGATGTTTAAGCAACTCAGGATGTGACCCAGGGAAATATTTGGACGTATGCTGTTCTCATTTATTAATTACCATGCTGACAATATTGATGGTAACTTCTGACTTTTCGCAGCAAAGTGGTGCGAAGGCTAGGAACTTCCTTATAATTTTCAGAAATGCGAAATTGTGCATTTCACAAAACGAAAAAAAGCTTGTCCTACGACTACAATAACAACGAGTCACAATTTGAATCTATTAGCTCGCACAAATACCTGGATGTAATATTTTGTCAATAAACCTATGACTATTCGATTTCATATTCCTATAGAGTAGGAAGGAATTTCTAACGGTCTATAAAGCACAATGCTTGCAGATCACTCGCGGGGCGATACTAGAATGTTGCTGAAGCCTGTAGGACCCATACCAAGTAGGATTGACGGGGGATATTAAACGTATATAGACAAGGGCAGCATAAGTGTTCACATGTGTGGGTGCTAGGAGAAAGTCAGAGATGCGAAACAAACGTAACTGGTAGACATTTTTAGATGGAAACTAATCACAGCTACTTCCAATTGCTTCAAATATCAGCTTTAAATGATTATTATAGAAATACAAGAAAGATCAGGAGGAAAGGTACATGCTTTGAGCGGTGAGAGTCATTCTGAAGAAAAAGCTTCGGAAGGGAATTTGCCCTATTCCTAATGGTTTCAGACATGGAACACGTTCAGCATCAGTTCTGCACATTTATCTTTAACAACTCGTAAACCGTACACTCCCGCGAAAACTTATCTTAAGGACAAAATTAAAGTACCTTAAATTTCCTACAAAGAACGTCTATTTTTTCTCTAGGTCTAATAGTTTACGCAAAGACAGTGCAAGAATTATTGAAAACCTCGCTTGATGCTCATGCGCTGTAGTTTAGGTAGCGTTTGTAGACCGATTTGAGGAACTTTCCCGAATTCATGGACCGTTAAATGTGCCATATCAAACTGTTCGTCTCTACTTCCTTCACACTGCCGTGTCACGTTGTAAGCAGTGACACTGGACAATACACAAAAATAGATGTACATTATGTGTGTTCAATGCCGGAATCCATCCGAAACAAAGCATACGTCTATATGAAGTTTCTTGTTCAGAATCTCAAACACTAACACTCCTCAGCTCACCTTTATCTCCCTACGAATCGCTGCCGTAAGGATCATGTGGAGTAGATTAATTGCGGCACGCACATAAGCATTTGAGGCGTCACTCTTCCTGCGCTCCATACGCGAATTCGGCTGGAAGAAGCCTTAATAGTTGGTACTAAGTGACGCATTCTCTGCCATGCAGTCCACAGTTTGCTGAGCAGGTTGTAGCTGTTGCTTTCGCGGTACACTTTCCGTCTCCCTTCAAGCATCTGCTGTTTCGGACTACTTAGCATTTTACTGACGGTCTCCCGTAGGTCAGACAAGTAACTATTGGTAATAGCTTTGCCGTACACCAAGAAATCATTTTATACGCCTCCTCCAATCTGCTTATTCTCTCTCTCTCTCTCTCTCTCTCTCTCTCTCTCTCTCTCTCTCTCTGTCTGTCTGTCTGTCTGTCTGTCTGCGTGTGTCAAGTTAATTCAACTGGGTGGTTAAAAGCGGTGGAGGGGTGCTAGCTTAAATTGGCTGCTACCCACCCGCACCGCAGAGGGCGGATAGGAACAAGAGCAACGCCATTGTCGGCGGTGTCTGCTTTCGCCGCCACCCTCCGTTCCCCGGGGTCGATACGCTGGAAGCAACGACCGATAGAGATCGCGCGGCGTGTCGAGTCGGCTTTGCTTTCCCCGACCTTGCGCTCGGCGGAGTGCGTGGCGCGCGCCTAGCGGTCGATAGCGGCGGCCGTTGGACGCCGCAATGCGGCCGGCCCGGGCCCGCTCCTGCCTGCGGCTGCCCCACGTCCTATGCCTACGTCTGCACTGCGTCTCTCCAGCCACCACCCCACACGCCACGCTATCGATGGATGACCGACAGCGCCATACGCTACTGAAGGACCTGAGGGGTCTTGCTACGCTGTACACAGCTTTCTGCCGACAGTTTTAGACTGTGTCTAGGAACTCGCAGATCTTTGTAATTGTCATCTTCATTGAGACGTGGCGATCAGAATACTATTAGTACAATATAAATTTTCTGTGTATATGTACAGTACTTTTAACAACGCACTAGCGCACCCGGCCACATATTGCTGTGGCTCTGATTAAATGGAAAAGAAAACAGAAATCAGATTCTAACATCCCCCTCTGCTCTGTCTATGTTCTTCCACCCTTTCTCCATCTCCTCCTGCTGATCTCTCCACTTCCTCCTTTCTACTTTCTCGATTTCCTCGCGTCCCTCCGCCTGTATACATCTTTACGTTTTTATGAGTATTGTGAAAAAATTTGAAGTAGATCGATGTAGTGCTTTCCAAGATTTTGGTAACAATGTTTGCCCTTTTATACATATATATTAAAGGTAAGCACATAAACTCGCGTATTCGAACGCAACGCGTCAAGATTTCATGCCAACCGATAGACTACTTTTTTCGAGTTTTGCGGGCACGAAAATACGCAGGCTGAATATATATATATATATATATATATATATATATATATATATATATATATATATATATATATATATATATAAGAAGAAAGAAAAAGAAAACATGGAGAACGAATGAAAGAAGTATGCAAGAAACGACGTCAGAAAGCTTTGCGTGATCCTTCTGGGTCCATTCGCGATAAGTAAGTATATATAAGATCAGTGGTTTCCATGTCTTATGCTCCATCAGATATAAAATACTTGGCTACGAATGGCATGTCGATATGAAATAAGCATCTCTTGACACTGCAGTTCACATTGGCGAGCTTTCCGTACCTCTCTCATCAACACGTATGGGGTACTTCCCGTTGGCCTAGAATCATGAAGTTTGGCAAACAAGGTTTTAAAGTTTAAATAAAGGAAGAAAGCTGATAACTAAATTTGTAATTATATCACAAGAAAAAAAATTTTTTTTAATTTGTTATGCGACGTCAACCCTGGTATCAAAACCAAGTCTGCATTTAAGCTGACTCTTCGCAATGGTAGAAGTTAAACATCAGGTAACGTACGATTTTATTGTTCATTTACTCGTTTCGGAATGTATCTATCAGGTATCCTTCACGTTAGATATGGAGTTTTAAGTTGTGTGTGAAATAAATACTCTTCGACTAGTCTGCAACCCATACAGCCTGAATGGAGAACTACTGTTCATTATAGTAATGGTCGCCTGCCTCCTGCACGACTGTCCCATTTACATTATTGGAATTAACAATTCCCGAAAATCTTGCAATATCTGGGACCGATATGTTGCCACTATCAATGTAGATAGCACGCAAAAATGGTAGAGATTCTCTAATCACGGAATGGATGAAATGTCTATACACGCACGCAACCTTCAAAGAGCGAGTCCTATTTTTAGTTTATTTTCACGCTATTGCACATTTTGGTCTTAGAATCTAGATAGTAGAAAATAAACTGCCTATTGGCTTCTGTCTCGGGTTCTTCGGCCGACGTTCATCTAATGATTTTTCTGACGTTTCGCCAGCACGAGTGGCTGGCATTGTCAAAGCTTCACCCTCCATTGCCGGTGGTGAAAAAATCCGACATGTAATCCGCCAGTGAGCTCACAGTCGATGTTTAGAGATGCCACTGAAAGAAGCCAGCTTGAGAAAAAGGCAGAAGTCTATGTGACACGCCAGGTGCCGGCCAGGGACTTTCCGACTCGCAAGAACGGATACTTTATCACGCTCTACGCAACCGCGGGGAGGGGGTGGCGATAATTGTTACCCAGTGTATCATCCGTTGGACGTGGTGACTGAAAATTGGGCCGCCAATTCAGTGTCCTGCAGGAGGGTAGAAAATGGACAAAAATGCTTAGCAAGAGCAGCCGCGAAAGTAGGTGGAAAGAGGGGAGGATATACCCAGCTATGTTGAGACTGTAAATGCGACATCAGATGGGCAACGAGTGATCTATGAGAGTAAGGCTCAGATGCCTTAGAGGTGGGGATTAGCATGTTGTTTGGAAAAGCGTGTAACTGTCTTCTGGAGGCATGTCAGCCTATTGTCAACTCAGTTTGCCGGCATCAGATCAGTTAGCAAAGCCTTTCAGTGGCACGACGTGGATTAAATCCTCTACTCCTTGTCCTATTACGTGTCGTGTCTATGCCCCTTCACATCAGCGCTGAAGTATTTATATCGCGACGACAATAACGATACATATGTCTTCGTGCATTAGTTTTCAACAGAATTAATTTTGACACATCATTATCAACTCAAATTCTGAATTTTAATACATTTTGTCGCCCAGCGTTGAGCGACTTTTTGCAGTGTATCAGTGTTATTCAATTTACTACCAGAGACGGCGATGGCAAATATTAGTGGTTTCTTGTGCTGTGTATGAGACATACCATTAGACCTTTTGAGTTCAAATGTGATCTGTATAATTAAGATCGGTACGATATGCACAACTGATGCGTCATCACGCCACGAGATTATAATCACAATACTGAAACAACGATCAAACTCGCGTTCAAGCAATGACAACCTTCTCGCATATACAAGGAACTAATACGGGAACGATATACTCTAACGACATTCAAAACCTCTGGAAACCCGAGTACTGTGGTGAAATAATGCTTGTTAATCTACTTTATACTCTTCTCAAAAGTATCCGAGGTCTGTGCTCAAACTCTGCGCAATGAGACAGGAATCTGCTATTGCGCTGTTAACTGTGCCAAATGAGGTTGTCATACCAGGCTCCACGGTTATTGCGTGAAGAAGATAGGGCTGAATTGCCAAAGTAGAATGGATTTCCTATTAGCCCTACTTTACGTGACATATTCAAGAATATTCAAGAACTAGCTTTTTGTTTATCAGAAGAGACTTAGGGAAATTACTTCAGACGGGCGTATGTACTCATGTTTAAGTCGAAAGCTTTTGCAAAAACCATCTGAAGGCTTCAGAACGGTGGAACTGGTACAAGGGCTCCACTTAGTTTTTTTTACACCGCAATAACTGTTTTCGTCGCCTTGTCTTTGAAATTAACTTTTTTCTCAGATACTTTAGAAAGAAATTTCATCCTCAGCGTCACGAGGCCTTTTATCACTGCACTCCTATTCTCAAGGGGGTTTCGAATGCAGCTAAAATCTGTATAGTCTCATGGAAGAAACCACACATCCTTCAGTAACCTAGTACAAGTGTTCACAATGGAAAATATTACATGTTCCTCTGTGTGCTATCATTTTCCGAAAACGTTTTGGTAACTTTAAACGTTCATGAAACAGAAGAGACGACACGTCTTACACAATTCAACAAATTGAAGGTGCAATGCAAGACTCACGTCTACATTTAAACGAACGACTAGTGAACTTCAGCATGCTAAACGGCCTTATTTTCTGGAAGGGAGGTGTCCGCAAAAGACTTTTCTTCTAGGGCGCAGTTTATGTTTTCAGCCTTTTACCTCGCCAGAAACCAATTCTCAGCCTATTCGACAGTGTACCTTGGCGCTCTGAAGTGGAAGCTAACGAGCTATTTGTATTGATGTTTACTAGCCTTTCTCGTTTCGGTCCCTGCCATTCCTTCCCTACATACATTCAGAGAACTCAGTGAAAATGTCCTCAGCAGAGTTCAAGTTGTCATGAAGATGACGGGTGGGCATCCGATATTTATTTCCACTAATAAGTGTTCGAATACTTTCCATCAAATAATGTAGATTAAAATTCGCGATAGGATTCGAACTGTGTCCGGAGGTAGATTACTGTACAGATTCTAATTATTCATTTCGACAGATGTGCTTTACAGTGAATAGCACATGGAGATAATTCGGTATTTCGTATTGGTTTGTCGAAACCCCTTGAAACAGACCTGAGTTACTCAAGCAGTTCTCACTTTACAGGTGCTGTTGACCGCAGCTAGATTCGTGTGAGCATTTTACTTTAAAACCAACTTGCTAATTTTTACATACCTCTGCATGTCAATTTTCGCGGTTACTATTGTTTGTGGAGAATAGTTGATCGAAATTGAATGGGTCATCAAAAACAAGGGTGTTTTACAAATTAAGTAAGTAAGTAATAATATTGAATTCAATAATACATTTGCTTGTGAACTCCATCCTGCACCAGCTATACAAAATTTGTGGATTAAAAGCTGCGACTCCCTAAAAGGAAGACCATCATTCGCAACGCTGATTTCTCCCTGTTGCTTACTTTATCATGTATAAAAAGCGTACCTGAGCATTTTGTTGCCCACCTCTCCGTTGGCTGACTAGCGTTTCCTTTGTGTGTCAACGTACCTGAAAGAGAGAGAAATAAACTTTTAGAAAAATAGCAATCTGTCTTTTTAGGGCGCACAAAACAATTGGGTCATAAGCTCCCAAGCCAAAACTATAGAACACAAAGACATAGAGGAGTTAGAAAATGACTACGTCAGTCCAAAGTGACTGAGAAGACGGCTAAAAAACAGGGACGTGGAGAAAGGGCTAAAAAAGACCATACAGAAACGGAGGTACAAAACTAAAAATTAAATGGCCTTCGTCAGCAACCTCTTGTGAATTCAATAGAATGTAGACCACAAGAACTGTGGTGAATTGCAGCAGTAATTCATATATATTGGCACCAATTGACAATATAAAGCCCCTTTTTTAAATGTTTGCCGGCTCTGGAATAGCGCTCGCAGTGTAAGCGATAGGAGTTCAATAAAAGGCAGGCTATTGCTCACGGGGGAGAACTGGGTGGAAGTCCGCTGAGGGTCTTTAAGCAGACGTAGCGCCCACTTTAATCTAGCACGAGCTACGATGAACCGTGTTCTAATTACAGGCCGCCGCCAAATACGGTTTTTCGTTGAAACGACGTGAAAATTGAAATTAGATAAACAGAATCAAATTTGTGTGTAGGTTACAGGAAACCAATGTTAGAGGTACAACTCACACTATGAAGTTTAGCAATAATTTGAAAGGTTTCACGAGGCTCACATATTACGGGATTCTCGCCTCCGAGATTGCACAGTTGCAGAGGAAACTCTGATGTAACAAACTTCATGCTGATAACTCATGTTCTAATTTCACACACAATTTCAGTTTTTCGATTGCAGTTTCTACTGCACGTGAGCTTAAGAAAATAAAGGCAGGTGCACTGTAAATTTAGCAACTAACTACAAAACAAACATGGCTGTTACAAATACCAACAGATGTACATTGTTCATGGTGAACCAAATCTGGTTTAGTCCAGACTGTATGAGTGTTGTTTACTCGCTAAGTGATTACAAATTACTTAAGCTGATACTAGAAAGTATTTTAGTGAAAACTTCACTGTGCTTTCCTCGCAGTAAAGTACAAATCGACACTGCAGTAACCAGCAAATCCTGGCTGACCACCATTAGTTCTAACGCCATAGTTTCACGATCCCATAGTTTCACGATCCCATAGTTTCACGATCCCATAGTTTCACGATCCCATAGTTTCACGATCCCATAGTTTCACGATCCCATAGTTTCACGATCCCATAGTTTCACGATCCCATAGTTTCACGATCCCATAGTTTCACGATCCCATAGTTTCACGATCCCATAGTTTCACGATCCCATAGTTTCACGATCCCATAGTTTCACGATCCCATAGTTTCACGATCCCATAGTTTCACGATCCCATAGTTTCACGATCCCATAGTTTCACGATCCCATAGTTTCACGATCCCATAGTTTCACGATCCCATAGTTTCACGATCCCATAGTTTCACGATCCCATAGTTTCACGATCCCATAGTTTCACGATCCCATAGTTTCACGATCCCATAGTTTCACGATCCCATAGTTTCACGATCCCATAGTTTCACGATCCCATAGTTTCACGATCCCATAGTTTCACGATCCCATAGTTTCACGATCCCATAGTTTCACGATCCCATAGTTTCACGATCCCATAGTTTCACGATCCCATAGTTTCACGATCCCATAGTTTCACGATCCCATAGTTTCACGATCCCATAGTTTCACGATCCCATAGTTTCACGATCCCATAGTTTCACGATCCCATAGTTTCACGATCCCATAGTTTCATCGTCGCTTCTGTCCCAGCACAAGAAACGTATGTCGACAGTCAGTGCGCATTAGCAGCTAATCATGAGACGAAGCAATTACGGGCTGTGAAGCTTCCCTCCGTTAATACAGCTCTGTAACAGAACAATACAAGCGTGTACTGCGGCCTCTGTGTCCAAAAGACGCCATTTATCAGCGCACCTGATGAGGGCGTCAGGATCTTTTAAGTATTGTGCCCTTTTGACGCCGACAGCCGGTAGTACAAAAGTGAATTTCGTTAAGTCGAGAGAAAGTGAAAAATCTGAACTGTTGTGGTCTTCAGTCGGAACACTGGTTTGATGTAGCCCTCCATCTCTTTCTAAGTACTGTAACCGACATCCACTTCAACCTATTTATCGTATTCATCCTCCGATCTCTAATTTTTTTGCTTCTCCCACCCCATCCCTGGATCATCAAACTAAGGCTCTTCATGCCTAAGGATGTATCCTGTCAACTGATTCCTTGTTTCAGTCCAATTGTGTCAAATTTTACTCCAATTGTTATTTGATGTATACTTTTAATAGTCAAGTTTCTGCAGAACCAGATTTCAGAATATCATCTATCTGAACTGTCAATCGTCAACGTTTCACTCCCATACAACGCTACCCTCCAAATACCGCTAGCTAAGAGTTAATTACAATGAAATGTGTGTTCGATAACGAACTGCTCTTTCACAGACACTTTCCTTACTACAGCCAATCTGCATTTTATATCCTCTTTTTATACCATCTCCTTGATCTTTAATTCCCTTTCCAAATTTCTCCTTCGTTCCCTTAAGAGCTTGCTAATTTTTGAGTCGTCAGTCTTCTGACCTGTTTGATGCGGCTCGCCACGAAGTTACAAGGTATTACAAATTAGCTAGATAGACAATTTAAATAACGGAGGATAAGCTACAACCCTGTCACATTCCCATCACAATCACTGCTTCCCTTTTATATCAGACATTTAACAGGAATCTACTCTATGTGCAAGTTTTAAGTAACCTTTCGCGCTCGGTATTTAAATTATGTGGATAAAAACTGTGATTCTTCAAGCTTTACCAGCACAGATCACGAATGGTTCTTCGATGACCCAGATTTATTTTAACGAAAGCTACTGACCATTAAAATTTAACTAGTTTGTATGAACGGAACTGCTGCTTACAGCTGTGGGACTAAGTGTTCTTGTAAACTCAGACTATTCTAAGTGTGGCCCCGCTGCAGACTGGGCTCTTGCGTGACTCAGTAAACCAGCACAAAATGCCAGGTGCGTGGAGCATGCAGTCACAATCGAATCCTAGGTAATGTTGTACTCCAAAGACAGTAACTGTGTGAATCAGTGTGCGAAAAGTGTGTGCAAGTTTGTATGTACAAGATGCAATCATGAACTAACCTTTTCTGAACAGTTTGTGAATGTTGTCACAACCAAAGAGATGCATTTTAAGTCCTGTAATATTTCATAAATTTCCGGGTAGGCCATCGTGATTTCCACATAACTTCTGTATTACATCTCTCATTCACTAACACAGAAACATCATCATCTACAGTGCCAGAGTTCAGACTAATTGATCTACTGGTAACAAACAGTAAATGTAAATTTTCCCCTATTGCGAACAACTGAAAGGTGTGTAAAGTTATTGCTGTAAATATATAATGATTTTCGTATATCTTCTGTATGAAGACATTTCTATCAAATATTTGAGAGTGAGTACTTATTTGATGCTTATGTTGTTGTCAGTCACTGGCAAGAAGAATATTTATCTGCTCCGCAACAAGTGTCTTTTTCCTGCGATTTTACTGAAATACCAAATCAATTTACAGATGCTGGATGTAGTTAATTGTGTCACGAAAGTATGCTTGGTAACGGCGTCTTTTTGAAGAATGAAAACTTTCAGGTCTGCTATAGGCTGCAAGCTCTGTTCTTGGTGAGGGAAATGAGACACGGTCTCATAAGCGACACGTAGTGTTACCATTTTCTAGTTCACAAAACTACCAGTGTGCTACGTTTGCCAGGTGAAATGTGATGTAATTTCAAACTTTCTTCGGTTGAGGCAACTTATGTTCGAGACAGTATGTAAGTGATGCATGCCTAACGATGGGACTATGCTTCTAGTAAGAAAATGTGTGTATTTAAAAATAGTGCCTTCTCTTCCCTCTTCAGCTGTCAACCTTTCCTGTTGCATACATGAAGTAACAGTCGATGGTGCTGGATTCCTCAATACAATAAACAGACCTACTACTGACAAATATTTGTCTTAACTACTAGACGGACTTTGCGTTCCGCTGGTGAACAGTGACCTAGATACTTGTCTAGCTGCTTCGTGATAGTCTCATCGTGACGTGGAGACAAAATATTGGGAGCACTGAACGTGTAATATTGTAGTTACTTTTATTGCACATAATATTTTTCAGACAACAGCGTGTAGTCATCGGCGGTTTCCTTCTCGTTTGGTACAAGACAAGAAGTATGCTTACACATACGGATATATGCGAGTGAGTCCAATAAATTTCCATTCGTTTTGTGAACACTTCAAATCATGCAAACTTTTGTGGAGGCTACGCACACCACTTGTGGTGACATTTTGTAGTGTGGCTGCAGTAACATACATCAGACTGACGACGTCCATTGCACTATTATCAGTCGTTCTTATCTGCAGCTAGCACACGAAATTTCTTTCTTTGTTTTATTAACAGTCATGTATATACAATATTACTAGTTATCCAGTGAAACTTGATATATTGTTGTTTGCGTTATTTGATCGAGTCGAGACTTAATGTCCACTGATTAATCTATCATGTGTAACGTGGCAGAATATCCTGCTCAAAAATTCAATCCGCTTTTAACGTGACTTAACTGGTCAAGATATTAGTAACGTTGTACTCTTCCAATACCTCAGGAAAGAAGTAGCCACTGGCAGTAGAATTAGTTAAAGGTTAGTGTCAAGTGCTGATTCAAAAGTACCTGAAGTAACAGTGCAATGTAGTAAGACATTTGTTACGGTTGGTGGAAGCAAGCGCCACGCTTTTGTCTGTTAGGAAACTACGAAAGTGAAATTTTTCTATGGGAATTGCTCATTAAACGACTACGACTGCTAGACTGTGTGATATTCGTCTCATGCGAACTACACCACTGCTGCCTTGACACGTTAACACTGTTTTGTCGTGAAAGGTCGGAAATTCCGACCAAATTCTCACTGAAATAAAAAGAACTCCGATTTCGCGATATGTTGTACAACTTTTCCGTAAGAAATTTAGGGACATCTTACACTACACTGAATGAATAGTAAAGGTTAATATTCTTGAGTTTGTACTGAAGCCCACAGAAAAAGCATTAAGACAAGAGCGTCATATGGTCTCTGCATTCGATGTTACATTTTTACGTACGCTCATGCATACGACGTATTTATGACGATCATGTGTAATAGACTTAAGCCAAATAATGAGATATTGCTACCACCAAGGAAATAAAATACTAGTCGCTGCTTATACGGACTCTCTTTGGTGTTACATTGATGAAGCACAGCCGTGAATGTTTTTCAGTTCCTTCTAAGAGTATACTAATCCGTGACAACGTGAAACAGCAGAAACTTCGAAATCTCGTTGGAGTTACTAATCATCTTGTAACAGGAACTGAGAGAGCATGTGCTCGATCAGCGTCGCTAAACATTTTTAATGGTTCACAAGGGAACGTAGTATTCCAGTCAGAGAACGGTCACTATGTAAAATGTAACAACACACCCATGTCGCTTTGTTAGGAATTACATCTATTAGTAAGTATGGTGTTATACATTGGTTATGTGGGCATGAATTAGCGTAACTATTTTTGCTTACTGCTGTTTTTGGTATGACTGTACGTGGAAAACGCCATTGTGTCTTGCGTTAGAACATGCAAAGAAATTGTTGCTCAGCAAACTTTCATTCTACAGTCAATATTTTCCAGGTGTCTTTTCTGGGCAAAAAATTTTTCCTTCTATTTTTTCAGAGTGCCAAGCGTAATATATATCACAGCGTGAAGTAACTGCCTGTAGCACACAAGCCAGGGAATTGTGCTTCCTCGTATAGGAACCAGATTGCTGCTTACGTTTCATGTCCTTACACCCATATAAATGCAATTAGCCGAAGAAGGGAATGATATGGAGTTGTAATCTGTGCCCAACGTTATATGATCTATACTTTGGGCAAGTTATGAAGAAAGCATGCAATAATTTAGAAATGCATTTATGTTTCCGGGAAAGGAAATAAAAACGTAAGACTGACAATGAGATTCTGCCAGAAGGCACAGGACTTCGAGGAAGAGTTGAACGAAATCAGTAATTTCATAAAAGAGGATATACACCGTCGATTGAGAAAGTTCCGGGACTGTTTGTTCGTGGCGTTTAATTAATGTCAGCGCAGTAACTACGGTCCAGCTTTAACTAACAACTCTGAGCAACAGCTGTGCATTCCACCAGCCAGCTGTGAGCTGTGTTAAATAGTGGACGTACAGCCGTGGCTTATCAGTCTTGTATCGCAAATCACAATGGAGTAACATCTCTAAATTGAGTGTTCAAGACATTCTCCAGAATGTGTTTAAAAGAAGTGTACAAAGTTTGTCGCATACGCCTAGTCTCCCCAACAAACACGACCCACGGACGCTTGTCTTGATTTGATGGAAATGCAAAATTCAGAAAATTCTTTTCTGAAGAAAAAAAAAAAAAAAAAAAAAAAACTAAATCATCGTTCGTGACAAGACTGCCTAGTACCACCAAATGACGGTGCAGAAATTCGCTTGAAAGCTCAACGCTTTGACCGCGTAACAGACATTCAAGCCTATGTGTCTAGTGAGTAGAATACATCCCGAAGGAGCACTTCTATGACAGTTTCACATGACTGGTTCAAATGGCTCTGAGCACTATGGGACTTAACATCTATGGTCATCAGTCCCCTAGAACTTAGAACTACTTAAACCTAACTAACCTAAGGACAGCACACAACACCCAGTCATCACTCACATGATTGTACGAACGGTCTGTGCTCTGTACTTTAGTGGTGGGTAGGCACTGAACTGAAGCATTACGACAAGCATCTTAACGTTTCTCTGTTTAATTAATGCGGTCTCTAAACTCTTTGGACTGACGTGGTATGACGATCAAAAACTAAAGCAAGAAGAGAGAAATTGAATGCCGTCTAATTAAATCAGGCGATACTGTTTTAATTAGATTATAAAACAATGCAACAAAAATAAATGAGTTTTGCTATTTGAGTGCGCGAAGGTGTATCTGGTTAGCCTTATATTAAAGTGAAGCAGTGGACATGAAGAGAACAGAAGCTTTTGAAATGTGGTTCTGCAGAAGAATACTGAAGATTGGGTGAGTATACAGAGTGTTTCCGTAACGGCGTGCAAAAACTTAACAGGACATAGAGGATGCCGCACTAAATAATTTGACGTAGGGAACCTGGGGTAGGGGAAGCCAGCTTAAGGAGGGAAGAATAAAAACACAGTACTGCCTAATTATTTACAGTTAACTGCAAATACCATCACTGACACAATGAACGTGCCATTTGTAATATATTTTACACAATGTGCTGCAACTGAAGGCCCTCAATCTCAGTGCAAGCATGACATCGGCGAGCAAGATTCTGACGCACCCTGAAAAATATCCCTGGCGTGTTTCGAATCATCACAGGCAGCTACAATTCTGTTCACTAATTCCATCTCCATATACCCATAGGAAATATCGGGACTCAGGCCATGGAACACACGACCTCTACTTCCAATCCACCTCCACTTCCAATCCAGCGACCAGGAAATATTGTACTGTACGTCTCTGAATAGCACTGAGAAATGAATGGGACTGTCATTGATTCACGGCACTTTCTGGCATGGGAAGATGCAAATACGATACAACAGAGCCACCTTACGGACTTTCTGACAATGAGACTCCTCGTCGTTGTTTCCCTCCAAGAAATGAAAGTACATGTAAATTAACAGCACGATACGTGTAAACTTGTAAATAATGTCGAAAACAGTAATGCTACATGAAGCGGTAGTCAAATTTACTTCCGTATCTCTTTAAGTTGGCTTCTCCTACCCCAGGTTCCCTTACACATTTCTCAGTCGAGAATTATCTTGGTCCTGCAGCATTTTTGCACGCTCTTACAGAAACTCACTGTATTGCGTGACTAATGAGGTGGTGAACCGAATTATGGGAAGAAGTACGGCACAACTTGACTGAAAAGAAGGTATCTGTTGACAGGACACATGACATCCAAAAATCGATTTGGCAATGGAGGGAAATGGGTTGACGGGGGTGGGGGAGTTGGGGGCGGATGGTAACAATTTTAGATGGAAACTAGTCAGCTGGTTCGAATGGATGTAGGTTGAGTTGTTATGCAGAGATGGAAAGGCTTGTGCAGTATGGATTACATGGAGAGATGCAGCTACGGACAGAGGTATTAGAATGTCCAATGAATGATTCATGCATGAGCCTTTGGGAGACCGGCAGTTCCCCCTGCGGTATCAGATCAGCGTTCTCTAGGTAGCCGCTGTGGGACACCGTGCAGGCGCCGCGCTGCACCAGAGGTGAAGGTGGAGGTTGTCGGGCGACACCGGCGGTGGCCGGCCTGCCTGCCTGCCTGCCTGCCTGCGGCGCGCACCAAGGCCGAACCGCAGCGGTTTGTCGCCAGCTCCTGGCTGCGGGCCTAGCAGGCTAGCCGCTATCCGGTTTCACGGGCTCCCACCCACGCCTGTCGCTATGCCACCTGCTGCTGGCGTATCGCATCTGGCTGCCTGTATCGCGTCCCTCCCAATCGCGCGCTAACATGTACTATTTTTGAATGACATGCCCACAATCGACTGAACTATTTGCTGTAATTTCGACCTTTAAGTCATTGTTGAGTGGGTAAGCTACGATCATTACTCTTAGTACAACGTGAAGCGAGTCCAGGCAGAAAGCGTACATGTTTGGAAACTACTACCACGAAAAATATGTATTGGTAACAAACAAATTACCATCGTGTTGTAAACAAATCAGAAAAATAAAAGAGCTCTTAACCCTTAGCTACTACGGATGTTGACAGGAACACAATTACTATGGAGATGTCTCAGATCGCCTTTTTATTTATAAAACCACTGTTTTGATGAATATATATTTTCACGAGTTCTTCCTGTACGTTACACTACTTGGAAACAGACTTTATGGAAATCCACAAAATGTTTTAAATACTGCATTGTTTAAAAAATGCAAACTAAAAGACAGCAAAATTTGCAGTGTATCTTTATTTTACGTATTACTAAAATAACAGCAGATAGTTACCTCTACTCACTCACAGATTATCATCAGGGAGATAATATTACAGATTCGCAACGTAACTCTGTGGAAAAACATTTTAGTTACTATAAACTGTATTAGGAATCAGCTTAGAGTTTACTAGTCATCGTTTCAGCCTTAGAGTGATTACTCCAACCCGTAATTCTATCAAGGGAGAAATGCCAAATTTTTATTTTAAAATATCAAGAAAAAAGTAACTGTGGTACGTATTCTTCTGAGGTACTGAACGAATTTATTTATTGCTTTCAGTCTGCATGCACTTCACGCAGATTCTCCTCCAATTCTCCAACCAAATCCGAACACAAAGCTGTTGCCAGATATTTTGTTCTCCACTTCAGACAGGAGCAAAAGGCTGATGTTTTTAGTTTTTCAAAAAAACTATTTCTGTATTTATTGCTCATATCTCCAAACCAGCAAGTTTTTCAGAGAATTTTAGGAATCTGTTGGATTCCAGTCACGTGCAAGACAACGTTGACTCGCTTTATTCTTACGTTAGTCAGCGGCTTCTGTTTTCGCTATCGAAACAATCTGTTCTTATCAAAGAAGTACGCTACGCTTCTCCATGGTCATCACCTGTCACCTCTACGTCACTTTCAGTTTCCTTCTCCGAATTAATGTTGTGATAACT
The DNA here is from genome assembly GCF_023898315.1 of Schistocerca nitens. NCBI lineage: Eukaryota > Metazoa > Arthropoda > Insecta > Orthoptera > Acrididae > Schistocerca > Schistocerca nitens. Next base: position 760,797,823 of record NC_064614.1, on the reverse strand, counting down.
AAATACTCGAAATTAGGGTCACTATCACTGTCATCGAAGTAGTCTTCTGAAAATTCACTGCGGCGTACTTGAACACCCACATCAGTCTCGCATAAAAGCGTTCCACAGATGCTATAGCTTTCGGCACCACGGACAAACGGTAACGTTCAACAAAAATTCGGCACGCAAACACTATGGTAGTCTGACACCCCTCAGGCCCAAAAATAAATTCCAACAACAGTACCAGATTTCTGGCACTTCCAGCTTGCCTTCCGAAATGAAGGCACACAGGAGTCTACTTCACCTCACAGGGGTGCGTCAAAGTCACAAGACAAAACACTGCAGCGGTCTGAGAGCCCGTCCATAGTCGTTAAGGGTGAGCATCACCGTTCTATAACGGATTGAAACATGCCAAGCTGGGCTACACGCGCGCTGGTTTGACAGACGACGCGGCCGGAGTCCCGAAACAGGCGAGCATGCCTAATATTAACGTTAGCAGGCAGCGCGTGTATGACCAGCAGGCGACGCCTGAGCGCTGCTACTGATGGAAGATGCGGGGGCACGAAGTAAACCGGCTTTCGTGGGGTGCAACAGGTAACTTGCAGGGTTACTACGACCGGCTTTCCCCCAGTGAAAGGCCTGCGCGTGGCGAGAGGGTGTCGCCATGGCGCAAACTCAGAGGCCACGAACTGTTTCGCGGCTGCTGCGGAAGTAGAATACGTACTAACGAAGATACAGACTATGCAATGGCACCACATGAGAGAGAGTTGACACTACGAAGCACGTCAGAAGGCCCGCTCCGTAGATATAATAGTACTTCTTTGTATTAACGAAATGTTGTTACTTTTTCCCTTAAAAAATTACTATCTTCTAAAGATCCTAAGCGATCATTAAGAACGAAGTGTCGACAGATCGCACTTAATTACTATCGGAAAACAGCTCTAGAGTTTACATTACACCAATAAAGTAAGTTACGAGACGGAAGGTTAAAAACGCATTCTAGAACAAAAAAAAAAAAAAAATGACGAATAATGTAGTACCGACATAGACTACTGTCACTATCAGTATTCCTTTGATTCTCACCGGGTTTAAAATAGATATCATTAAATAATGCGTATTTTCGTCATCCATTGGAATACAACAACCCAAAACCTAAAACCCAACAAGAAACTAATGCCAGCACTGAGAAATTGTCGAAATCCTAGTCATAATTTATATTTAACACTTAAGATACCGATAAATTCAGTGTAATTTTTATTCGGTATAACGCTGGTGTACGGCTAACTGAGGACACAAATTTGTAACAAGTAAACAAACTGCTATTTTTAGAGCTCAAATGGCTCTGTGCATAAGTGTGGGTCATGGAAAGTGTAGTTTTTGTAGTAATGTGTGCAGCATGTGAAATTTTGCGGGATTTGCAGTGACAGATCGCGTTTATATAAGGGCTGTGTCTGTTCTGGCCAGGAGTCAGTTCGCTTTGAGAGATCAGCGAGTACACACGTGTCCTGATGAGGTACGTTCTCATCCGCGAATCTACTGTTTGAAATTCTTCAGTGCAAGGATTGTAAAATTTCTGCAGGAGTCCCGAAATTTAGAGAAGTTTCCATAGTTTCTCTCGTGGACTTGCAGCAGAAACTACCTGTGAAAATTCAGCATGGCTTTCTGGATTTGAAAATCGTTCGTGGGTATCTTTTCAAGCCAATTTTATACAGCAATGAGGTGAGCCGGACTTAGTGCGTTCTTAATCGAGCTAGTGATTCGATCTGCCGTGGTTTTAAGCAAGGGTTTAATAAACATTTTCACTAGTATACGGTACCTAGATTGTGTTAAGGACATTAAATTTATTCATTTAACCAATCATAATCCTACCTGCGATTTAATCACACTATAGGAAGTTAAAGACTAACAGCGTGATTCGACAGCAATGTGGCAATCTTCTAGACGTATACGAGGTCACGCAGTTCGTTATCCCTTCGACATACAGAAAATCTGAGGAAGGACATCCTAATACGTCTAAAAATGGGACTAAATCTCTCTACACTGGATTCGTACTTTGTGCACATGTCAGTAATGTGCCGTACTGGGCAAAAAACAGGCGGTAACCAGCTTCCATAATTTACATCATTTCCAAAGACTATGTAAGGCACACATACGATTCTTCCAGTAACACGGTACGTGACATTTTATAAACCATTCGGTATATTATGTAATATTACAACTTCTGTAGTTAGATCATATTTAATTTACCTTCGCGAATATGTATATTTTCACTTTACCTTCTGATTTATGGAAGCACAATTTTTACCACAGTAAAAGTGTTATATTCCTCGGTTTCGCGAATTACCTTAAGCCTAACACGAGAGTATTTGTTTATGGTACCGAAGATTTTATATGAAGACTCCTATTGCGTCTTAAACATAATCCTTGGAAATAATTTAAATACGTGAAAGCTGGTTCTTGCGTGTTTTAACAAGCGCGATATACGTTACTGACATTTGTAGAACTCTTGTGTCCAGTTTCAGACGTTTTCTTTTACACTATAATCCAATGAAGTTTTTCTAGTGTCTTTCTGTATCTACTTTTTTTATTACATGTCCTCGCAACGAGATCGTGCGTCTTTATGTTTTATACAGATGGTTTATACGAGGAATGTTGGCACGAGTCTTACACGGCTCTCGCCTTATTTTACTGATGTTGAAGACGCTGTGCTTCCAGCACGTAAGTTTTCAGTTATCCTGCTTCTTCATGGATCACGAACGCGTTTAGCCTGTCAAGTGCCGAACTTTAGTTGTATTAGTGATTGCAGTTTAAACACTTGAAAACTGTTTAAAAATCGAAATTGCAGTTGTGGAAATTATGGTTAATAGCACAGTCAGCGGCGAAAATATCATTTAAAATTCAATGGGTCAGTAAGCCGAAAACGAATAAGTCCATTGTAGCCCTACGCACATATATATACTACTCATGAAGTTGCACAGCAGTGCTAGTCATTTCCTGTCTTACATTCTTGCACGGAGCTAGTTAGGAATGACTAAGTGTCCCGACTGTTCTCTGTTTCTCAGGGACTCTTAGCGACTTAACGCTGAATGCTTAAGAAATGTTTCTCAGTAACCATCAATCTGGTCCTCTAAAGTTACCCATAAAGGCAACGATTCCCATCCAAGCTCTGCGAGCACCTGCCACACTTCGGTATATGGCACAGAAAATCAACGTGTTGTGACTTAGAAGCCATCTCTAAACACGTACAACTTTTTCTGCGAGAGATTCTGGGGCACTCCCTCTCACCCAATCCTTCCTTCACCCAGTATAAAATTTTATAATAGGTCACACTATTTGATTATTTAAATTTTGAAGGGACACTTTGAATTTGTTGAGATATATAGGGAAGCCTTTGCTGCCACGAAGCGATGTGATTGTTCCGCTTCATGACCCTTCTTAATATTCCTCCTGGATATCTTGCTGTGCTGGTACTGCGAACGACTGAAAGCAAGGGGAAACTACAGCCGTAATTTTTCCCGAGGACATGCAGCTTTATTGTATGATTAAAAAGTATTTGTATGGAGTGTAGCCATGTATGGAAGTGAAACATGGACGATAAATAGTTTGGACAAGAAGAGAATAGAAGCTTTCGAAATGTGGTGCTACAGAAGAATGCTGAAGATAAGGTGGGTAGATCACGTAACTAATGAGGAGGTATTGAGTAGGATTGGGGAGAAGAGAAGTTTGTGGCACAACTTCACTAGAAGAAGGGATCGGTTGGTAGGACATGTTTTGAGGCATCAAGGGATCACAAATTTAGCATTGGAGGTCAGCGTGGAGGGTAAAAATCGTAGAGGGAGACCAAGAGATGAATACACTAAGCAGATTCAGAAGGATGTAGGTTGCAGTAGGTACTGGGAGATGAAGCTTGCACAGGATAGAGTAGCATGGAGAGCTGCATCAAACCAGTCTCAGGACTGAAGACCACAACAACAACAACAACAACAACAACAACAACAACAACATCATCATCTGAACGGTACAATTTATTCTAAAATTTTACCATTTAACTTTCGTCAGATACTAATTCTCCTCGTGTTTATGGACAATATCTCGCCTTTGTCAATATTTAAACGAGACTGTCATTAAATGCACCATATGAAAATACTCTAATTTTTGTTATTACTTTATTCACCATAGGAAAGCGGCGTCGTATGACTACATCAACGTCTGATAAATCATTGATGCATATCGAGAAAGTGAGCTATTTTAAAGCGCTTCCTTGGGAATGAACATTCCACGTCCGATACACCATTTCGTTCCATCAGTTACCAAAGAAGATCACGTATTTGATAGGATGGCATGACTTTCTCCTCTTCAGTACATTCTGTGGCACAGTGCCCGGTCTTTCGAGACTGTAGGAAGACTTGCTATCTGCCCGGCCGCCAGAGTTTTACTTCTCTGTATTTCTTTATACCACTTACAGGAATGGAGGCAACGTTGTTTATGAAAGTACGAGTATTTTATGCGTCAGAGAAGCCAGGTACCATGTCTTCAACCTAGACCAGCTGGTCCTCGCGTTTATACCTGCGTAAAAAAGTGACTCCAGCCACGAAACTACCCTGACTGAGGATATTCCGTGTGTCATTGTTTTTGCTCCCTCTCATATCCCATTGGTATTTTGAGCGCATGAAAAACTCACTGCCTCTGCATGTACGAGTATTTATCGCTAATATACGGAGAAAGTAGGAATGTTTTATACCAACACCCCCTTATTTTATTGGAGGTCACGACCATAGCCTTTCACAAATATTAACACTGCAGTTGGAAAATGGACCTTGTTACACTTAACGAAGCGTGATGCTGCCCAAAAATACGATTCTCATGAATCAAGTCTAGCGTAATGGTGGTGCGAAGGAACAGAAAGAATACAATGCAATTGTGCTTAAATGTAATTACTTGAGACTTTATCCAACAGTGTCGATGATTTGACGGTAAAATCTTGGAAGATTGCTGCTAAGAAGACCGTAGCTTTTCTTTCCTCCCGTCCACCTCTCAACTAATGTGTACGTTCCACTTCATGATACTTCCAAGTGCGTGGAACAAAGAATCCAGAATGATTTTACCACCTGCCTGCTACCTGAAGTTTAATCGTTTACACTGTTCTGCTAACCAAGAGAACATATGAAACAACTCCCACGGAGGACGCTACCAGTAGTTTATATGTCATCTGAGTAATAGCCCTTTCAATATTTTATTGCTCTTTTAACATACTATGAGCACTCTACAGAAGTTGGTCATACCAGGAGAAGTCACGCTAATATCTCTTATCACCGCCTCTAGCTTTGGTAATGAGAGCCTGCAGATCTAAAAAATTGTGGTGGTAATCGCTGCACTTCACATTTTCTGTGGGATTAAGGTAGGATGATTAACAAAGTCACTAGGGGAGAAAAAAGTGAGGGGGGGGGGAGAGGGGCGGGGGCTGAGTGTGCGTCAAACCGAGGAAAGTGTAACGGCTGTTCTCTTTTAAGACCAGTGTGCCCAGAGTGTACTAATCATGAACATGTAGCAGAAAAGTCTGCACTTTGTGAAAATGTACCAGGACGTTATTTCAGCCTTCTCGGTGACCAATGACCTAATCAGTGGACTCTTAACGTGGTAAGAAAAATACTCTAGAAACATGAGAAATCACCTCTGGCCTGAATTACACCATTCACACACAGCGGTTTATACGCCTCGTTGGCCCACCGGTACATACGACGCCTGATCATTTGGCATAGGGGCAAAATCGCGACTTGGCTGTTGATATACTTTTCTGGATGTGAGGTCGTGGTCCAAGAACTTTTCTGCTCCTTACGTTCCATCCAGGACTGCGCTGGACTTCATCAGAGGCGCTGCTCCGCTGAGTCTTGCCGACTGACTGGTCGGGTGTCTGAGAGCGACTTATATATTGTGAGAAAGGGGGGGCGTGGTTCAGGTGACACGTGATGAGCAGTAATAATCCATAGCAAAGGTAAGGTTGACTATCGATTACCACCTTGTCAAAGATAAAAATTGTTAGCAATTTTGTAGAGCCACTGTCCATATATCGCTAAGTTTCATAGCCTCCTCTTTCCTATTAAAATTATCGTGATGTTTACAAATTTCAATAGCTTCTCTATATAGCCGTGGATAGTAATTTAACGTTGTAGATAAAACTTCGGTATCCGAAAACTTCACTTGGTGGTTGCCTGGTTGAAGAGCATGTTCCGCTACAGCTGATTTTTCTATTTTTCCAAGTCGACAAAGACTTTTATGCTCTTTCAGTCGCGTGTTTACGCTTCTTTTGGTAGTACCAATATAAACTTTACCACAGGTACATGGAATTTTATACACACCACATGTCGACAGGGGAGGGCGTTTATCCTTCACAGATCGTAGTACTTGGCTTATTTTCTTTGTTGGTTTAAAGACCGGTTTTATGTCATGTTTTCGTAAAATCTTACCGATACGATCTGTTACTTTTTTTAATAAAAGGGAGAACTACTGTATTTTTCTGTCGTTGTGGTTCATTCTTATCTTTTGGTCTTCTGTTCCTTGGACGCAAAATTCTATTTATCTCTTTTCTTGAGTAGCCGTTTTTTTCAAAAGCCTGCTTCAGGTGTTTCACTTCAGCATCCAAATGTTCAGGTTTACATATCCGTTCCGCTCGATCGACAAGACTTTTTATGACACCCTTTTTTTTGTTGTGGATGATGGTCACGACAAAAAAGGGGTGTCAAAAAGTCTTGTCGATCGAGCGGAACGGATATGTAAACCTGAACATTTGGATGCTGAAGTGAAACATCTGAAGCAGGCTTTTGAACAAAAAACGGCTACTCAAGAAAAGAGATAAATGGAATTTTGTGTCCAAGGAACAGAAGACCAAAAGATAAGAATGAACCACAACGACAGAAAAATACAGTAGTTCTCCCTTTTATTAAAAAAGTAACAGATCGGATCGGTAAGATTTTACGAAAACATGACATAAAACCGGTCTTTAAACCAACAAAGAAAATAATTCAAGTACTACGATCTGTGAAGGATAAACGCCCTCCCCTGTCGACATGTGGTGTGTATAAAATTCCATGTACCTGTGGTAAAGTTTATATTGGTACTACCAAAAGAAGCGTAAACACGCGACTGAAAGAGCATAAAAGTCTTTGTCGACTTGGAAAAATAGAAAAATCAGCTGTAGCGGAACATGCTCTTCAACCAGGCAACCACCAAGTGAAGTTTTCGGATACCGAAGTTTTATCTACAACGTTAAATTACTATCCACGGCTATATAGAGAAGCTATTGAAATTTATAAACATCACGATAATTTTAATAGGAAAGAGGAGGCTATGAAACTTAGCGATATATGGACAGTGGCTCTACAAAATTGCTAACAATTTTTATCTTTGACAAGGTGGTAATCGATAGTCAACCTTATCTTTGCTATGGATTATCACTGCTCATCACGTGTCACCTGAACCACGCCCCCCTTTCTCACAATATGTAAGTCGCTCTCAGACACCCGACCAGTCAATCGGCAAGACTCAGCGGAGCAGCGCCTCTGATGAAGTCCAGCGCAGTCCTGGACGGAACGTAAGGAGCAGAAAAGTTCTTGGACCACGACCTCACATCCCGGAAAGTATATCAACATCCATGTCACCCGGTCGTGAAAGCCTTCATTCTACAAAATCGCGACTCACCTGACTGAACTACACGCTTCCTAGCAACTGATGTCCAGTTTGTGCGTTGTTTGACCTATTAAAGACTTACAGCTTTCTGTGCTGCTGTGAGTAATGGCCTTCTGCTAGGTATCCGACTCCAAAGAAAGATTTGGATTCACTGAAATTAGCAATTCTGGTTGTACTTTAAAACCTATGACATTTGCCAAGGTGTGAAACTCCTCTCTGTTCCCTGATCGCTGTTAGGGTTTCTTTACGGACGTTGTTCTTACACAGTGTTACGAGCGCGGTACACCATTTCTTGATACACGTCGACAGCCTTCGTTGTAATACCAACAAATCGAAAACGCGCACGCACGCACGCACACCGCTATCATAAATTACGTCGGTGGAGGAAGGTAACATGACCGCCTGGTAACATTTATACACCATATGAAGTGCTCCAAAGCTATCAGAATTCCATTTCTAAGAGTGTGACTGTATTTTGTCTGGTGAGATTACTCGTCTACCTTCCTTTTGTTTGTTGCAGGATGTGGTTCTCTCACCAGGAGGATCTACGTTGCACTAAAGTTCACCGAATTTCTTGTGTTACCCTTCAACATTTTCATTATGACAGTATTCATTTTCCTTTATTTCTTTCTCTAGTCAAACGTTTCATTTTCAGATGGATCAAGTAATTTTAAATGTTACAATAAGCAAGTACCTATCTTCACCGAACAGTTAACAACGACCGCCAACTCGGTCGTATTCCTGCAGATGAGTGAAGACACTTGCAAGGAGCCACTTGCCATTAGAGAACTTAGCTCCAGCACTTGTCGGGGCCCCAGTAACCCAGAGCGCGCGCCCAGCATCTGGTGTCGAGGTTTTTGCTCAGCTACGTCACTGCAGAAGGCTCGCTGCAGCTGAAAGCAACACGGCCTCTCGCCTGTCCGTGGCTGCCTGTGCACACCACGCCACAGCGCAGCGGATGACTGGGAAATACCGCACACCTCGCGCAGAACAGGCTTCGACTAGCTTCTCAGCGGACATTAGGTTACACCTCCACTGGCTGCTGTGCAAATGGATGCCTTTAGCTTCCTGATTTATTGTAACATTCACGCTTTCTCGTGTATGTATTTTTCTATCGGTTAGGAGATTACTGCAGTGTTTATGTCTGATGCCGTCTCAGTTTCATTCTCATCAAAAAATAGCAGGAATAGTACAAGGCCAGGAGAGAATGCAACAACTCTCGGGTTCCCGTCTATACTGGCAAGAAGTCCGGCCCTATTTTAAGCAGTGTCAGATTTACACCGACAGCAAAACTTGAGTACGAGATAGATGAAGTAATAACATTAATTGCTCGGTGGATATGAAAATCTGTGGAACAATGTTGCCAGACGTCTTCCAGTGCTACACGAAGTTGTTTGTCAGGGGGCGTGAGGTCAGTGTGACTAGCGCCGATTGTGGCTGGCCCACCAACAACACGACACTGTAGAGAGAGAGAGAGAGAGAGAGAGAGAGAGAGAGAGAGAGAGAGACCGCGTGCTCTTCTCGAATGCGAGGAGATTCAGACTGAATCGTTGCTCCAGATGTACACTGATATTGGAAAGATGTGGGAACACGTAATGCACCCAGATTTAGAATATCTGCCTATAAACGCCAGTGCTGGACCTTCCAGCTGTTTGCAAAATAAATGTTCACCTTCACGATTGTGATGTGCCTGACGTTTTGAGACTAACTTGTCGAGGTATGGGACCCTTTCAAGTCAAAAATTCGTTTTCTGCTCTTGTACTGATTTGTTGCGATAACGGCTTACGAACAATTGCACTATGCATAAAATCTGTTCCTTTGAGGTCCATACTCGCTGAGGAAGATTTTTAACAGACCGTTAGCACACGGCAAGTAATAGATTGGAAAGAATCGTTTATAATCCTCGCAAACTTTACGACAGTTAGAAAGCTTAGTCTTCATACCGTCAGTAAACCCTTTCACTATACAGCCGATAATGGCACTTTTCTTGACGTTTAAAGTGTATTTTGAATAACATGTGGCACGCTAAATGCACTAAAGTACATTACGTAGTCATATTAATGTGAAACAGAAGTTACTCAGAACCTTGTGCATCGTGTTGGGGATGGTATCAAACACGACGAAAGGCGTTTCAAATCTGTCAGCTACACTTCATTGAGAAAGCGATGGGAAATTGGTAGGCAGCCACATTTAAGAACCATGTAATGCACATCAGCGTAGTTTTATCTCTAAAGCACTACCGTTTATTATAGACCTTTCATATTCAGTTGTGAATAACCAAAGAGCTTTGTTACAAACAGAGAAATTAGTGCTCACGGAGCAAGGACTCTAGTCTAAGAAGCAACACAGCGGTCTAAAATAAGACAAAATGTGTTACAGTTTGTGGGACTCTTCCTAATGCTACTGTGAACATTTTCCGATGTGCACATAACTCTTAAATGCACATTGACTTTCATGTGTCAGGTGAGTCCGTTATATTATCGAGGTAATTACCACGCATTCTGAAACCTGCAAAAAATATATATGTATGTAGCCTTTTTATAATAGCCGTAACAGAGGAACGCAAATAGTCTTCAGCGTCATGAGAACTTTTAGGCCGTGTGATACTGAGATTTCATTGTATCCCAAGTGAAATTTTACAGCTACGTGACCTATGGGAGTATCTCGGGTTTGGTAAAGTACTTTACTGCATTTTCCGTCTTACAGCCGAACAGAAACTAGTCACAGCATGCAACGGGAGGCCAACACGAGGTGTTCATGCTACGTAGCGAGTCATGACCATGTCCATGTCCGTATGCATTTCATACATTCACTGCTATACCTGTGCTTCTCGGAGGAGGGAGAGATTACCTACTCCACTTTCACAAATGGTCGAGACACCTGGACCATGAGTGTAGACAAGTTTAGTCGATGGGAGATCGACCCAACTACGGCAGAAACTCCCGTACAAAATTAACGGCAATATGCACTACATAGTGAATATAATACGTGAATAACTTACTAAATACTTTACCCATGCTACATTGCATATCTGCATCTATTTACTAAAAAATAACTTTCGGAAGATAAAGAAAGAATCTGATTAACATAATAATGGCCTATCAGACGAATGTGCCCAGCGCACGCAAATGAGAAACCATTAGAAGCTGGCATCAAGGAGATCAGCTCAGTGGTCGGTTATGTGAACACGTTACTGGTTATCGAGATTGTCAGTTCTGGTTATGTAGTCGAGTCACTTAACAAATGAAATATTGCCCGAAGCCCTTTCAGCAGTTACTCCAAGAGACAGTGATTTGCTTACAGTAGTTGCGGTCCTCGACACTGCTATCAGGCATCGCGTTCGTTACGACTTTAGGGTTTTTGCTGGCTCACGCGACACTAATTTTATTATATCGATAAATTTAAGAGTTCCTTATTTCATTTGGGAAACTAAACAAGGTGGCGGTGGTGGTAAGTTCTTTGGGACCAAACTGCTGAGGTCATCGGTTCCTAAGCTTACACACTACTTAATCTAACTTTAACTAACTTACGCTACGGACATCACACACACCCATGTCCGAGGGAGGATGCGACGGGGGGGGGGGGGGGGGGGGGAGCCGTGCGAACCGTGGCAAAGCCCCCGAGACCGTGTGGCTACCACGCACGGCAAGAACAAGGTGACAACCCTCGTTGTTAAAATGACTTCGAACAATACACTAATAATACTATTGATCCCGTATTTAATTTCACTGTTGACGATAGCAATGTTACATTCCAGAGCGGACGACGAGGCACCTTGCAATGGAGACCTGCTTACGTCACGTCTTCGCAACCATCAGTGAATCACTGACAGGAGAGTGTTAGGGTTTGCTCTCGCAGCTTATCCAACGTAGACCAAGGGAACTTCACGGAAGAGATCAGTTACCGTGTCAGCACACTGAAATAGGAGTAAACTTGGAACGCATCGTGGAGAACCAGTGGAACGCGTATTCTATTCTTTATGACAGTATTTCACACTTAAAAGAACTACATCGAACATGACCGCTGGCGCAGCAAGGGTAATTGCCAGCTCAGCTGGGCGCATGCCTGTACTGAAGTCTCCAGCACTTTGTGTGTCCTTTCGAAGTTCACAAGTTTTCTGTCCGTCTAACAGTTTTACTTTCACGTAACACTAAAAACCGAACCAGCATAATCTCATACTCAAGTGGCAAATGAATGCAATTCTTACAGAGAGTGCGAGTTGGAGGCGCCTACGTCAGAGCGGCGGCATTCTTGTGGCTTCCATCCACGCGAACGCTGCCTGAATCCTGACAAATCGCGCAGTGAACAGCCTTCTAGCAGCTTAAGCCACTGGCGTCCACTGAGATCTGCTATAGCTCTAGTCAGGGCAACAATTATCAAAAATGCTTTCACTAGATATTTTAAATAGCGTATGTATTGGGCTACGTGGGGGTCTATTCTTACACGAGAGGAATAGGACCCTGAGCCTTCCCACTTTCAGGAGTGAAGTTTATTTTCTGTCTTTGGTAATAGCTTCGGCTGAGTGCTACGATAGCGCTGTCAACGAGGCCATGACAGTCTCCTAGATCCGTCCATACGATGTGCAGCGTGAATGACGATAACATTCACAACGCAAACTTTACTGAACATGTGAATTGTCAATGCCCTCAAATTTTCTATTTGCTAGACCGATTTTTACACAAATAGCCGTATGACATACAAAAACACTTGTCAACATTACATGAAAAACACGTAACTACAATAGCTAATGGTTTTTGATCATTCTCTACAATTTTTTTTAATAGTGAAAAGCTCTTAGTATCATGTCACGACAATTTTATTTTAATCACCCATACAAATAATTGTATTGGCTAACACGGACACGTTTGATTATATTCGCGACTAGCCACCCGCCAGCCCAAATCAAGTCTTCCAGCGGTAGACTTGAGAGCAAGCATCCACCCATGACTCAGCCTCTTTTACATCGTGTATTTCATTGAAGTTTTATTTAATGGAATGTTGACAAATGTGATTTGTATATTTTTTGCTTCATAGGGCTATTCAGAATGACAAATGTTGAACCCGGTCTAGACAGTAAACATTGTATGCGAGCACCCACTTGGCCTTTGTAATCGTATTTAGTGTGCTCACTAATGCTGCATACCAAGAACATAGCAAACAGACATTTCCCTTTAACTAACACAGAAGTAAAAAATTTCCGGCCTGATTCATTAAGAATGATGTCTTCGTCCTGCTCAGAGAAACTGCTCTCTTATTTGCACGTATCTTTTTTGTGCTTCGTGCTGAGAGGAATGAAATTCGTTTTAGCCCAGGTAATTTTAGACGCCATCTAGAAATGGTTATTCAACGTGCTGACTGCCAAGTTTGCTGAGAGCTGATATTTGTAGTAGTCGTGCAGTTTGGTTATCAACTTCACTGAAAAACTATTCGCAAAATCTGAATTTTGAATCTCCCAATTCCTCCTGCATCGACAATATTTATTACAGAAGTTAATGCACAGAAATAACTGCAATTAACGGCCAAATACTTGAAGTTGTGACGAACAGCTGAACTTACCTTTTATAGTTACATAATGCTAAGAAACTTTCGTCCTTACTTCGAATCTATTTGGATTTATTTAGCAAATACACCCTAGCACTCTAGGATACTGATGTAATGTCAACTGTTCAGTGCAGTAGTATAAATTGCTTTGTTATCTGTAACCTAGGAAGTACTGAATCGCTAAAGTAATCATCCACTTCTCGATATTCTGTAAATTTTTACTTCGAAAGTACTCTGTCGCAAACATTAACCGCATTTCTTATTTTCTGACACTGCAATTGCAATTGTATAAATGTTTCTTACCTCAGAATGTGAAATTATAATGCGATATTTTATATAGTATCTAGTGAAACTGTCAATGTTTCGGAATTGACAAGTTTATATGGGAATTTGATATGCGCCCTAAAACCCTTTCCCCGCCTCTCTCTGACCATCCCCCTCCTGCCTCTGTCTTTGTCCACCACCACCACTGTGCATCACCTGCTCCCTACTCCCTGTCAGTCTCCCCTTCCCCCCTCCCTATGTCCATTTCCTTCCCACCACCTCACTGGCCTTCTACTCCTCTTAACTTGAGGCTTGTTAATTGTATTTCAAAGGAAATTATGTGCAGTTTGTTGGTAGCTTGCGGGGGGTATGCGGCATTATGTGGCTAAGCACAGGTCATGTAATTCGCGTAAATAACAGGAATCGGATTTGTGTGCGCGGTTATGATGTCCGATAGCGAAGCAGATGGGTTTCATGGGATATACATCAGGCGAATCTGGTCGCCGAGACATCAATATGAGTTCACTATAGTGGTCTTAAAACTACTGTAGCACGGTTCTGCCTCCGAGAGACAGTTATACTGATGGAAACGACCTATCGTCGGGGAAGAGATCAAGCATGAAGCGATGCAGGTGGTTCGCAGCCCGTCTTCGGTTACTACCACAGGTAGTATGCAAGCGCAGGAGTATCTCAAATAGCGTAATACTGCTCCCACCAGCCTGCGACCGTGGCTTACTGCATGTTCCGAGCTGCGTTCACCTCGATGACGGCTTCTGTGAAGACGACCAGCGACGTCGTCTAGCAAAAATGTGATTACCAGAGAGCCGACACGTTTACATTGATCGACGGTCGAATCCCGAGACCCGTGCCCGCTGCAATCTTAACTGACGGTGTCCTTGGGTCAATATATGAACACACACACACACACACACACACACACACACACACACACACACACACGTGGTCTGCCGCGGAGCTCCATGTTTAACAATGTACGATGAACGGTGTGCTCCGAAACACTTAAGCGTGCACCAGCATTGTGCTCTTTTGACAGGGATGCCACAGAACACCCTCTAGCCTACTTTACATAGAAAGTGTGGTACGGAGGCTTGTCTGCTCTGTAGAGTCGTGGACGTCCAACAATTTAGCGCCTAATGGCAGTTTCACTGTCTTACGTATTTCCGTAGATCCTCACAATAGTAGCACGTGAACATTAGACCAGCTTCGCCGTTTTCGAGACACTCATTCACAGGCTGTGTAATAATAATCTGCCCTTTGCCACAGTTGCTTATCTCATGGATTTCCCGATTTGCAGCCGGTATCTCCGCCCACATACTTTTGTTACGGTGTCAGGCGCCCGCAACCTCGCCAGACGGTACCCAACGTCGTGGTGGGCAGTGGCCATAATGTTTTGGCTTATTACTGTACATTAAAAATACAGTATGGATGTAATGCCCACCCGAATGTTCGTTAGAGAACTATGTAAAAATTTGAAGTAAATCGTACAAGTACTTCCCTGATGTTTTGGTAATGGTAACAACGTAACGATATGTTTCTAATATTTTTGCAGTAACTTCCTGTAACATCTGAAGGTGAGGATAAAAGCCTCGAAATCGTTTATGTTAGAGTAAAACTGTGTATTATATAATCGCTGTATGAGACAAATCCCTACTTTAGTACAGCTCTTAGTGTACGCTTGACAGCATAAAAATTGACCGCCCCTCACTATTTTAAGTCCGCCCACGTGACACTTTCGCATTCTACAAGTTGCGAGATCGTGCTGGAGGAAGTGCTGTCCTCCGCTCGAGTTTTTACAATGCTGTATCAGTCGGTGGCCAAGAGGTGAACGTCGCACATTGTAGACGCAAAGTCCTGCGTTCGAGTCCACTCATTCCTTTCTTGAACCGCATTTCGGCTACCTGCTAAATATATCACTAATGGATTCTCAAAGATAAATTGCTTCACTGTGGAGCAGAGCAGTGACAGCAGAACCGCCCGCGAAGAGCTCATGGCTGCGCCGGCGCAACGTGGCCACGTTTCTGCTCTCGCATTAGGAAGCACAAAATTACTTCTTATAGTAGTTTGATTATCCGCGCGAAGTAAATTCGATAAGCTTAAGTTACCGAGCGAGGTGGCGCAGTAGTTAGCACACTGGACTCGCATTCGGAAGGACGACTGTTCAAAACCCGCGTCCGGCCATCCTGATTTAGGTTTTCCGTGATTTCCCTAAATCGCTTCAGGCAAATTCGGGGATGTTTCCTTTGGAAGGTCACGGCAGAGTTCTTTCCCTAATCTTATGGGACCGAAGACCTCGCTTTTGTTATCCACTACCCCTAATCAACCAACCAAACTCAAATTATCAACGTGTTACATGTGTAAGTTAATACGAATTTATTTATTAGTTGTCAGCTTCATAGAAGAAGTTCTAGTACTTCTCTTGCAGTTACGAATTAGATTTTGCACACTTTAATTTTATGAACGTCGTTTATGTTTTATGAAAGTCGCAACTGGAGAAAGATTAAACACCGTTCTAGGTTTAATGGAGGGGTGAAGGCAGCAGATGCGCGGCGAAACGTGTGGAAGAGAGTGATTTCACAAAACCGTACTACATGCCTGTGTGTCACCGTTCCGATGTGCAAATATACGCCATAAACCAGTAACTATTATACAGTTTGGGAAACTTTATATCTGCACACAATGTGAGTAGCGCTATTCTATACTAGGAACAAGGAGTTACGGGGTGACACTCGCAGCAGTGACAATGGTGTAGCCTTGTTGAATGCTCTCGTTCCCGTCAGAAGAGCAACGTCGGGCATGGTCTGTACAGCGGAGAGGAAGGGTGTGTGTGTGTGGGGGGGAGGGGGAAGGGCGGGGGGGGGGAATGTGTGTGTTGGTGTTCCGTCCGCTCCGTTCACCACCACCCAGCAAACATATATTGACACTCATCTATAACATTCAAAAAACGCACACCCATTACACTTCACGAAGGCACACGACAGTTCCCACTTCACAAAGGAATGGTGCCTTTTGCGCGAAGGACAGAAAAACCTTTGCAAATTATGTGGCTGCATCTACCCTTCGTTGTCTACCAGCCAACAATGCAAAGTAACTACCGCAGTACAAAATTTATATCACCTCTCATTTCACAATTTTTCTTTTAAAAAATGGTAATTCAAATATCCGTATGCAGCAACAAGAATGTCATGTAACTGATAACTTCAAACACCTTTTAACTTTCTCTTCTTCCGTACGAACGTAATGAGTGGATGCAGAAAAATTACGAAAGCCGAAGACAATCACAGCAGGTGCTAAGTGTCTAAGTTTTACTGTCTCAGGATGGAAGAAATCCCGAAAGTCAAGGTCGTAAATTATGGGTTACAGACACTGATTATAAAGGTGGCACTAATTGGCATCACCTTCAAGCAGGGTTACAATAATTCTGATTCAGAGACCAGCTGTGAAACAATCTTGAAACACAAACTCTGAAGAAACTGTTCAAAAGAGATTTTGCTTTGCTCTCATCATGCATTTTTTAAAATGAGAACTTTCCCTATACTCCTGACGCTGTGAAACAGCTATGGACGGCGAACTGCGTAGTGAAGGAGATAAACGTAAATTACTTCTCAGTTCAGCAGACTGCACTGCCTCCCGAATAGCGAACAGAAGAATGCATCTTGTTTACACTACTCTATATGTTTGAAGAGATACTGCGCGCGTAATGTCACCATGCGCAGGACGGGTTGTCGGTACGAGAAATCTGTGTACACCATAGCAAAGTCATTCGGCGGTGTCGTGAAGCACAGTATAGTGAAAATCTCTCCGTAGTGGTAGCCTGCACGCAACAGCACCAGCTGGTAAACGCTTCCAGCAAATTATCGCCAACAGAGCCCCGAGGAGAATTCAACCGAACGGCTCCTGTCTCTGTGGAGACAAATGGGAAAGCTGTATCAACCAAGACAGCAGCAACAGTTCTCACACCATCCTCTGGGCCTCTGTGTCCATTGCGAACAGCTGGATGTCGCGCATCGTGGTGTGTGAAGACATGCAAGGAACTACCTGGCATGGAACCTGGACCACTAGTGCCGTGTTTTCGGTTGACTCTAGAAGCATATGGAAGTGGCCAGATACCTATGAACCCAACAGACTTATTTTCACATGTTCAGCAGTTAAGTGGGTCGGTCACTTGGGCCGATAATTCATACAGATATCAAAGGCCTCTGATCACCATCCAGCATAATTTGAGGGCTCTGCAGTATTGAGGCCAGATCCTGGAATCTTTTCTCCAGCCCTGAAGTCAATATTTCTTAGATCAGCTCGACTTCACATACGGAAATGCACAAACACACTACGCCCACCTCGTTAACGTCTACCGGAAGGTTATAATAGAAGTGTGAGCCGTAATTTTTCGAATGGCAGAAACACTGTTAGATATGCTGATGCGTTAATGGGGAACCAATTTACGCTGGACAATAGTTACAATTTTGGCCACTAGGTGCAAATCTGACGAAGGCGAGAAAGACTTCAAGAAATGTTTCCTTTGTGATGGATTAGGATCTGCACGAGGGCAGAAAAAGACAAAGTGAGAAAGGCATAATGTTGATTTCATTGTTAACCGATGCTTAAACAGCTCGTTCAATACGAGCACTGGAGACATCGACGAGGTGCTGCGTCCGTAAAACGATGTGACAGTTGTTTATAGCAGCTGTTACAATGGAATCTCAGCAACATGTTTCTACATACTGGTCGTCAGATCAGGTAGAGACTTAACGTGTCCCTGGTAAACGGTTCTTATATGTAGATATCCCTACAGTCAAAAGTAACATGGATTCAGATCAGGTCATCTTGCAGGCCATGCATCTGGAAATCCTGTCTAAACACGTTCACGGAAGGTTGCGTTAAACTGATCTTTTGCTGGACGAGCAACATTAAGCGCTGTCCAGTCTTACCTGGAAACAACTCAGTTGCGCTCTTCCAAAGCAGGACTCTCACGCTGTACAAGGTGGTTCCGATAATGCGCAGAGACCACGGTACACCTGACAGGCCGTCTGGGTGTATTCTCTTCAAAGAAGAACGGACTAAAAAATAAATGTACTAGTGAATCCACACCACACACGGACATACAGCAAGTGCCGTGGCTCTTCATGCACAACTCGCGGTTTAACAGTACCCCAAGTTCGACAGTTCTGTGTATTCACTGCACGCTGTAGTGTAAAATGAGGACTGTCAATCCACAGAATGTTGCCCATCCACATGTCAGCAACTTCGATCTGTGCCAGAAAGTAAAGAGCAATTTCAGAACGATTCTGCAGATCATGGGTTTCAGTTGCTACACCGTCTGAATCTTGTAAGGGTACCAGTGTAAAATAGATCACGAAGCACTCCGTACTTATGACGATGGGATAGACCATTGTTGTGACACTGCACGATCATTAGCACGGCACGTGCTGACCGTCAGTATCAACCACAGCAACCTCGACAGTAACTTCCACCGGGACAGGACGCCTTCCTGTGCCAGGTGACACGCCAGGCTCATCTTTGTTTTCGAATTTTATTGTCTTTAAACTATTTAATGACATCGGGCCTCGTTTCAGAGCATTCAGTCAGCGATACTCTCAATGCTGAGCTGTTTGCTGCCATTCACATAAAACATTTTCGCTCACAGTACACACACTCTTCTCGACAGTAATATTGTCCACTTACGTTATGGCTTGTCAAATGACAGTGTAGATATCATGCAGTGTGCAGCGCATCATTTTTTGCAGCGTAAATCGGTTCCTCATTAACACATTAGCATATTTACCAAGTTTCACTGCCATACGATTATTACAGCGCACACTGGACCTCCGCGAGTAATTGCACTTTAATTGTAACCACGCGGTACAACCAAGAAGCTGAAATAATCATGATGGACGTCTGCAGTTGCTGCAGACACGAACCCGATTTTTAACGGACTTGGAACCAGGTGAAATTTGAATTGCGTCATCTTAGGAACGCGCCTCACATACTGGACACGTCCGGAGTGCCACTATCGGAGAGTGGGGCCCTAGAGTACATATCTCTGGAGTGAGCACTCACATGCGCAGAACAGATTTTGTGTTGTCAACATACATTGCCGGCCTGGTCACGTGATCTCGGGACGTCGTGTGTTTGTTCGTATAGCGCCCTCTATATTTAGAATGTCTATACATCCCTAGTACAGACGGATTCTTTTCGTACGTGTTGTGGATTATTTATATATGCTGCGAAGACATTTTAACAGTATCCATTTGATACCGGGAATAAACCAGCTACGTAACTTTTAAGGGCAAGTGATATTACATTCAGCTTCTTTGCGATAGGTGTCATAGTTCAGATGTATTCGATTTTTGGTAGTTTTTGGTGTGATACCGCACTTTATAGTATTACAGAGCCTGAAGTACATTTTTGTAGTGATAGTCCTGCAAAACGACTTGACAGTACGTTAGTACTTTCGCAAGTGTCCGAAGAACACCGAATTTACCACATATTAGCGATTATATTCCTGCTAATTCGTCCTTTTTTCTTGTATTTCTGCGTATTTATTTTCTCGTTTTTGCGACCTAAAGCACAATTTCTCTTACTGGTGGCACTTTGAGGTATTTATTTAACGCATTTTAAGTACTTGCTCCGAGTTCATTAAATAAATAGTAGACGGAGTAATATATATACATAATTGACAAGTCACTGATAAATGCATGGAGGATAGTATTTACTGAAACAACTAACCTTTCCCTTTCCTGTTCCACTAGCAAATTTACGAGAGGAAGCGATTGTTTGTAAGCTTTTGTACGAGCCGTAATATCTATTATATAGTCATAAAATCGTAGAAAAATAGGTCTACAGACTCAAGTCTTAATTATAATGCGTCTCGAAATTTTTGAACGTATATAGTGTCTCTTACTAAAATGAAAACTATAATTAGAGCTATATGGAATGTACCCATGAAAAGTTACTATCCCTCCTTTCACATATTTTTCTTTCCATCCGTAGCAACAATGTAATTCACCATCGCTATTACACTATCAACAAACGGTGAAACAACAAAAACTCTTGGTATTATAAACTTCAAACGCTGCAGAAAGCACACAGGCACAGCGAAGTCCCGAGATCACGTGACAATCCTGGTTTAATGTTGACAACATGCGCAGAACGCAACGCTCACTCCAGAGATATTTACTCTATGAGTGGGACAAGCTCCAGCAACATCTCTGCCGTCACGGAAGAACACACCGAGGAGGATCAGTAGCAGATTGTGTTTTGATATGTGTACTTTCGGACATATTGTTTTCATTTTGGATATAGTTTAACTTTGTGATGGAGATATTCTTAAATTTCATAGGACTTATCCTTTCACTTTCTGAACTTCAGTCCAAGCCCATACAAGTTAGCAAACGTGCAAGTGGTACAGCATTTTTGATCACACAGGATGACACCTGATAGTGTACGAAGATTAATCAAGCATACCAATTTAGTGTTACCCATATAACGCATTTTGTAAGTGATGGCAATGACGCAGGGTGGTTTATATTTGACACCACAGTAAGCATGTTCTAATGCTGCTATGAATAACTGTATCCCATTACCACCGATCTCAAACGTCTGGCGGTTCTAGAAGCAGATTAAAGACTATAATTTTTTCCTCATGTGTTACAACCAGATGAAAGATTACTAGTCATGAAAACTTGTAAGCTGTTGAGTTCGCCTAACATCAATACAACACGCTGTCTATTTTGTGGAAGAAAGGAATATGTCGCAGCCGGGATGAACATTTTCTCTCACTATCAAGCAAGCAACTCAACAGATTGGGAAGCATACAGCAACCACAGATGGAACAAAATTCGTATACACGTTACAGTCTCGTAGGAGAGAGAGAGAGAGAGAGAGAGAGTTCACAACAGAAGAAAACGGGAGCACTTGTTGGAACGGGGAACCTCTCTCAAGGTTTTGCTGCAATCGATGACATCTAACTTCTCGGACAACCTATTGTTGGAAATTATTTGTTTATTGAAATAAAGCGTTGTGTTAAATCCTCTCCTGTACACTATTTTTTTAGCGGACAACTTTCGCAAATGGAACAGGTAACAGGCAAATGAGATTGGAATCTGAAGTA
Organism: Schistocerca nitens; assembly: GCF_023898315.1. NCBI lineage: Eukaryota > Metazoa > Arthropoda > Insecta > Orthoptera > Acrididae > Schistocerca > Schistocerca nitens. The sequence continues at coordinate 760,776,228 of NC_064614.1, read as the reverse complement.
CCCTCCACCACAATCCGTAGGCTGGCTTGGGCATTACAGACACGCACGCCAACTAAGGTTCGAAATTCAGTTTATCAAGATAGCTGAAGTTATTTGTTTATCAAGCTGGGGACTCCTTTGCTCACTGCGACCTACGCCGCACGTGTGGACCATGACTCGACATTGAGAAGAGGACGCTGTCGTATCAGATTTCAGTTTCCCCCTCAGCAGTCCCCCCCCTCCCTCCCCCCCTCCCTCTCTCTCTCTCTCTCTCTCTCTCTCTCTCTCTCTCTCTCTCTCTCAAGAGTCAGCTGATCGCCCCCCTGCTGAACTGTGTACTTGCTGCTGATAAGCCGCTGACGAAACAGAACCGATAAGCCAACGGAATGCAGAGGATCCGTACTGTCCACAACTGTGTGGTGCCGTCTTAAGTGGTGGCATTTCGAAACTCTTACGTTTTTAGCGTTCAGAATGTCAAACAAGATATGCAGGAGATATTTTAACACCCGGCTTTTATTGTAGAGTCGGCGAAGGAAGACCACTGACATGGAAGCGCTGTTTTCAGCTTTCAAGTGCGTAGCTCAAACGGCTGCAGGCGAAACAATAGTCTTCTTTGACAGCAGCGGCAATACTGAGGTTCCCCTACAGATGCATATAAGATCATCTTACGTGACTGGTTGAGGCAGACGCGCGAAGCAGCTGCACCAAGCCCACCGCACTACACTACTACTACTATATTTGCAGATATTTCATTATAAGATGGTTTTTGGGGAACCGTGGGACTCTGTGTCTTGTTGGGTAGCAGGCCACGCGCTACATAATACAGTGCGTAAACGGTCGATCTTTTTTAGCCGTTCCAGGAAATTCCTCTCACAGTTCGATTATTTTGGGCTATCGCTCATTTTTGGGACAGTGATTCGACTAAGCTGTTGCAGCTCACAGCTGTACACTTGCCAGCGATTTTTTCGCCTCGGCTTTGCGACGATACTACTATTTCTGCTCTTCTGGAAGTAATCAAGTGCCAAAAAATCAAATCTTGCCAGGATTTCAAAACTCAGACATTACGTTTCACTTTGTGCTGGAGCCTCGAAATTTTTACTTTATTCAATTTATGGCTGCCCTCTGTAAATATGACGACACACATCTGGGTGATAAACGTTATCTGTATTTTAAATTAAAGTGATTTTAGAAGAGACTTTCGACTAACAAAACAGTCCCACGGAAATAAGACTCAATTTCCGTTGCACCACCACCACCACCACCACCACCACCACCTGGTTGCGAAAAATGTAGCACAACTGTTCTACAAACTTTTACCCGACACACCATCACTATTATCCTTCATAAAAACTGTTTTCGGTATGCTTCGAGGGAATAAAAACTTGCTGAAATTTGTCATGCAGGAGTTATCTTTGCGAACAAATATACAGCAAGAGAGTGAAGATAACGGGACTACGTAAACTTATTGCTGTTGATAGATTCAACTAAGAATTTTACGAGCGTTGCGTGACGGGCAAGACATGCAATACACCGATCGAGTTTGACCGCTGGTAGTTCGTAGCTCTAAAAAAGGACCGAAACAAAGGAATACCAGATTCCTTATACATATTTCATTAACAGCGGCCAAACATAGCGCCACGACTTCTAAGAACTGACTGTTACTATCACGCAAGAAGGTGCACAAGTTTGACCAGTTCTATCTCTACATCCGTACTCGGTGCAATGGCATGTGTGTGCCTAGGGTACATGGTAGAGTGTAATCATTTACTCGTTTCCTGTTCCTTCACGAAAGGATAATACTGCTATCTCCACGTACGCTCGAATTCGAGGGATCCGTATGTAAACACTAAATGTTGGAGTTATCAGGTTTTTACAGAAACTGGATTCACGAAATCCAGTTACATGCAAACTGGAAACTACTCTTTTCCTTCAAAAATCACAACGTTGGAAAACGTCCATTGACTAAAAACTTTCTTTGCCGACAGTGATCTGTCGTGCCCCTTACCAGAGTAAAAGTTACTCTGACCAATCTGTGACGAATCATGCAGCTTCTGTCTGCATCTTTCGTTAAATTGACAGGGTCCTAGATAGAGAAGAACTGAGAAACTCTTGAATATTGTTCACCTAAGTGGCTTCCTTTGTCCAATAAATCTATTCCTTCCTTCCCGGCTCTAAGATTTATATAGCCTGGCCCCCTTAAATCTCTCCGGACACATTTCTACATAATCAACGTCTAATTCCCGGAGTATAATCGACAATAGGCACATTCAAAATATCTAGTTAATTCCTTATAACTGTGCCACACTATTGTAGAAAGAGATGTAGAACTGACTTCTTTGTACACACTGAAATACTCAGAGAATGTTTTAGAACCCAGATGTGGTACTCTGAAATGGTACTGGTGCATCTGTTATGCCTGTAAGCTACAAAAGCCAAGAGACGAAAAATCTTATGTCAACCATAAATATATTTATGGTATCAGATTGCATTTTTACCACGTTTCGGAACGTAGTAGTGACAGCTTCGAACACAAGATATAAGAAGCGATACAAAGACATGTTCGCACATGCAATAGGTAAAGACGCGCCACAATACACTGCATTTTCTACTGACCAACTGTAACCACATACTATTAACATCACAAGTCTCCCACGACCACTGCCGCTGATCTAGAGGTCATTTTCAGGGATAGCGTCTTAGTCTTTTGCCGGTATGCACGAACAATGAAGGAAGGACACTGGACAAGGATAAAAAAAAGCAATCATTTTGGATAATGCCGCACGAACCACTGGAGGAATTTGCCACTATTTCAGAATGTCAGATTGTGATTTGAATTTTGATCCTCCATGAACATTCGCTCGAACAAGTACATCTTCTCATGTGAGGTAAGGCCATCTTCTCATTTGAGGTAAGGTCTGGGGATTGCGCGCTTATGACGACCCCTCGGCTTCAAGTAGTACCACACTAGATCTAAGACGTGCTCAGAAAGCAGAACTGCCTGCGAACACAATGGGGCTGACACTACATTGAACCTTTACACACGATGCCACAGCGGTACAGTATTTCGAAAGCATGTGGAATAGTGTAAGAGGAAAGGAACAGGAAACTACAATCAACAGTAAAAGTGGCCTCCGATTGGGTTCCCCACGATGCGCCAGATAGCTGAAGTTGGTTTTCAGAATGTGATAAACTGCAAAGAAACACACACTCGGTATGAATAATAAACGTGTGTGTCTAGAGACTGAACTGTGATTCTTCTTAAATTTGCTATAAAGGCATTCCAGTCTTCACTGGACGAGAAGTAATATATCCATTACCGTGTCAGCATGGAAGTAGAGGTAGAACTGCTGTGCCCTTATAGCCTGCTTCCCAGTTCTAAAAAAATTGGTGGTAAGAGAAAAAATGTACATACTCAAAATTAATAAGTCTTACGTTACTGTACTTGACGGGGGCTATAAAGTGGCACTCTACTGAAGAACAGTCGCTGCTTCACTATTGTGGTTGATAGTGTTACCCACTCAGAACACCCATTTCCAAACTACTGCTTGCTGATATTAATCTATGAGGTGCTCACACATTACGTGGGATACATTTGACATGCAAATAATGTGAAGTTGGAATGGAAAAAAATTAAAACATTCCATCAGAAGTGACTACACCGTAAGACGTTAATTACGATCAAATCTTACTGTTTTCATTCATGGAAGGGACAGCAAATACCCAGTGAATCATTCCTCAAGATAGGGCACCGGTAGCCCTACAAGCTGTCGGGGGGGGGGGGGGGGGGGGGGCAGCCGTTCATCAAGTCGATAGCACCCCGCAATGACAAGAGGGTAGCTTGGCCGGAAGTCTAAGAACATATCAGCAACACATAAGTGCAGTAATAAACGCACCGACACCAACTTCTCGTACACCAAGGTTGCGCGCGAACTTCTTGAGTAGTCAGCGTGATGCCGAGGTACTTGGACCGGCGGATCTCCAGCTGGTAAGGGCTGGGACCGAGACGCTTGGGCAGACCCTGAAGCGCGCATGCATGCGAGTCGCGATCCGCGAGTACGCACACCCACCTGTCACGAGGTCGAAGTAGGCCATGGCGACTGCAGCTGCAGCTGGCGCACCTGCGACTGCCAGCCCAACCCTCGGGACGCCGTGGTCCAGGATCGATCCCGGCCGCGGGGCTGCCAGGGGAGCATAGGGAGGGGCTGGGAAACTTTACGCGACACTCCGGGACTTCCCCTCCCCCCACCTACCCGCTCGCTCACACCCTTATATTGATCCGGCCTACAGCGCCTGCGCGCCGCCACCCCGCTGGGGGTGTGACCTTCGTGCAGCGTCTGCAACCCCAGGCAGGCGCCAGTGACGTGGTCACTACGAATCGCGGTTGTAGCGCCCAAGAGACAGACACTGCTGCAGGTTCGCCTCCACCAGCGTGAACTGTAAGGCTGCAGTGTGTTCAGTATCAGGCTGACTTCCTCTATCCTTCCGAACATTTTCTCTGTTCCTGACGGTTCAGTACGTTGTTGATCAAGACGGACGGGATGTGGGAAATGTGTTATGACTACAGTGTTGAAGAGACCTAACTAGGTGAAGTAGTTTGTTAGTTCAAGACTAAGTAGAATTGTAAAACTGTCCCAAATGTAACGAAGAAGTTCCTATTCCAATTAGTCTTACAAAACTGATCGCTGAATTAATGACTTAAGGCTATGTTCGGCTAACAAGTGGAAGGCCTGAAACGCGGCCAATGGATTCGGTTCTTATTGGGCAGGTCGTTTCTGTTTAATCTAAAAAGCAACACCAACATATTTTGGTTGAACGCCTCTCAACTTTCCCAGTATTTGACAAAGCGGCTCCTGAAGATCATGACGCGCAATCGACTCAAAAATTATCTGGATCGACAGTTAACTGAAGATTTTTTTCATCATATGGAGTGTCCGCAAACGCATGTTTTCCTATAAATAGAAGAAAACTGTTACTACTTCTACTTACGGAGTCTAAGAATGGACGCTGTCCGACGAAAGCACCGCTATTGTAGCAGACGAAGCAGCTGACGGAGGAAAAACGGCGTTCTAATCCACAATATATGCAGTTTTTTCCAATTGTATTTTTTCGTGTATAAATTTGTAGGAATGAGAGGGTTAAGACGGTAATCGATAACAAACAACAAGGTACGCAAATTTCTCAAACGACTTTGTTTAGTAGAGAATTAAATAATCATCCTGATTGCCTTACAATCGCTGTCACTTTTTTGGGTGTCCTCACTTTCCTTCGAACAACTACATGGATGGTACTTGATATACAATGACAGAAACAAAATCTCAAAACTAAAAAATAAGGTAATGAAATTTCGGAACACACTCGTCTAGGAACGTATGTTAATCTAAGAGGGAGACAAGCAATTGAACGTCTGAAATTCTAGTACATTATAACGCGTATAGCTGCCAGAATGTTAAATGCAAGCATGCACACGTGCACGCGTTGTGTTGTACAGGTGCCGGAAGGCAGTTTTATAGATGGAGTTCCATGTGTGTTGTCCTTGGTCGATAAACACACGGACGTTTAATGGTGTTTGTGGACGACGCTGCATTTCTCGTCCGATGATGTCCCATATGTGCTCGATTGAAGACAAATCTGGTGATTGAGCAGGCCAAGGCAGCATACCGACACTGTAGAGCATGTTGGGTTACAACAACGGTATGTGGGCGAGCGTTATCCTATAGAGAACACCCTCTGGAATGCTGTTCATCAATGGCAGCGCAACAGGCCGAACTGACGTACAAATTTGCAGTCAGGGTGTGTGGGATAACCACGAAGTGCTCCTGCTGTCATAGGAAATGTCGCTTCCGACCGTAATTCAAGGTGTAGGCTCAGTGTGTGTAGCACGCAGACACGTTGGTTGCAGGCCGTCAACGGCCTCCTTCTGATCAACACACGGCGATCTTTGGGACGAAGGCATAACCAGATGTCATCAGAAAAACAACATACCTCCACACTTCCCTTCAATGAACTCTCGCTTGATACCACCGAAGTCGCAAATGGCTGTCCTTTAAGGAACCGGTTTTTAACAGTTCGCTTCGTCACTGCGGTGCCAACTGCTGCAGATGAATTACGATGCGCCAGACATACATGCTGAACACTATTGACTTCCCTCTGTAATGCCACGTGGTCGTCCGGAGCACCCAAGAGGCCTTTTAGGTCAACCAACTATTTACACACTTGTTCCGTAAAATTTTGCAGATTTGTCCTGAGTAACACTCACTTCACCTCGAGATTCTCATACAAAACTTAGTACACATACCACCAGAAGCTTCTCACAAACACCAAAATTAACGCTTACGCGCCTCTTTAGACAGTGTGAAGTCAGACGCACACAGCCCAGTGGTACTTAATATACAACATACGTATCTATAGCCATCGAGCCCGGCCTTCTTGCGACAGTACATTCTCGTGACCACACCACATGTACAGTAAGTTTGTTTTGTTTTAGGGCGCAAAAAATAACTGAGGTCATACACGCCCAAGTCAGAACTATAGAATGCAAACACAGAGACAATGGAAAGAATAGGAGACATCTAAACAAGGCACGGGGGAAAAAAATGGTTAAGAAAATACCATACAGAAATGGAGATCCAAAACTAAAAATTAAATGGCCTTCACCATATTGCTTCGGCGGATAAAAAGTAAAACGCGGGCGGTAGCCCGCGTTTCATTTGCTAAAAACCCAAGATGGAACGTAAATTAGTAAAAAAAAAAGGGCATTCCAGCAGGTAGTGGTGGACAGTTAAAATTTGGGCGCAATGCGTACAAAGTGGTGGGGCAGCGCCATTGAGCAAATGACGATGGCTAAAAAGGCAGTGGCCAATACGCAGCCAAGTTAAAATAATCTCTTCCCGGCGGGAGGGCCGAGAGGAGGTCGTCCAAGGCGCCGGGAGGGGCTTAAGAAGCCGAAGCTTATTCCCCTGAAGGGAGGACCAATGGCGATGCCAAAGGGACACCACCGACTGACAGACGGCAACGCAAAGATCATCGGAGGAAATACAGGTACTCGCGGGCTGAGGTAAGAGGACTGCAGCCTTGGCAGCAGCGTCAGCAACCTCGTTTCCTGGCAGACCGACATGACCAGGTACCCACAGAAACATCACACTGGCTCCACCAAGAGTGAGCAAGTGACAATTTTCCTGGACCCGCTGCACTAAGGGGTGATAGCGTCAGCGCATAGAGACTGGAGGGCGCCGAGAGTGAGCAGAGGACACAATTGGGAAGGCTGTATCACCGGATGTACTCCGTGTCCTGATACAAGGCCAAGAGCTCGGCTGTAAATACTGAGGAGTGTGCCGGAAGCAGATCTCGAAAGACAAGGGTGCCAATGACGAATGTACACTCGACCCCAGTCCGAGAGACATCAGTGTATACAAAGGTACTATCGCTAAGTTCCGTGCGAAGGTCGTGAAACTGAGGCCTATAGGCAGAGGCTAGAGTAGCGTCCTTAGGAAGCGAACGAAGGCGAAGGTGAAGGTGAACATGGACCGCCACCACACGTACAGTAGCTACATTCCTGTGAAGTCTTTCTGCAATTTCGCAGTAGGAACATCCAACTTCTAGTTCTGTTACACGACCTCGTTCGCACCCAGTGAAGTGCTGATAATGGCATCTTAATCGCCTTGGAGGCATTATCGATTAACACCAAATTACCACGTCCAGTCTCATAGGTTATTAATGCTCACGAACGTTTAGAATGAATTTAAAGCAAACTATTTGCGTCCTCACAGTGGCGCTGCTGGCGTGACTACACTGTTCCTTCCGAAGAGTTGGCGGAAAACTATTTACATTCAAAAACTTCTCTAACATCGTCTGAAAAATCACTGCTGATAGTTTCATTAGTTATGGTATGAATCGTCTTGCATCCGCGTGGATGTCTCATTCCCGCCGTGTTTCCTGAAGCACATTGCAATTTCGAAACCTCCAAATTAAGTTTTATTCCGCGCCTCGATGTAAACAAGCAGCGTGTGTTCCGATGTAGCACCTCTTAACGAAGTCGCAGCTGTCTTACCCGGAATTTTTTTCCACACAACACTTAGAATATAAATTCTATACTAACCAAAGCCATTCTTACCTACCTGTATTATTATTATTATTATTATTATTATTATTATTATTATTATTATTATTATTATTTCTTTCCTTTCTCAGACCTTAGGTCTGGTTCGCAATGAAAGTGACGCGGACCTTCATCAGGCGTGACTTCCTTTTAACTGTACAGTATGTGTTAAATTGCGTTTAGGAACTTTCGGGTAATTGAACATGTATCAATAATTACGGATTTCTGTAGTTGTATATATATGTTTGGATGTAGCTGTATTACGTTGATGTACTGGTGGATATTGTGTGGTATGACTCCTGTAGTTGATACTATAATTGGTATAATGTCAACTTTATCCTGATGCCACATGTCCTTGACTTCCTCAGCCAGTTGGATGTATTTTTCAATTTTTTCTCCTGTTTTCTTTTGTATATTTGTTGTATTGGGTATGGATATTTCGATTAGTTGTGTTAATTTCTTCTTTTTATTGGTGAGTATGATGTCAGGTTTGTTATGTGGCGTTGTTTTATCTGTTATAATGGTTCTGTTCCAGTATAATTTGTATTCATCATTCTCCTGTACATTTTGTGGTGCATACTTGTATGTGGGAACGTGTTGTTTTATAAGTTTATGTTGTAGGCCAAGCTGTTGATGAATTATTTTTGCAACATTGTCATGTCTTCTGGGGTATTCTGTATTTGCTAGTATTGTACATCCGCTTGTGATGTGATCTACTGTTTCTGTTTGTTGTTTGCAAAGTCTGCATTTATCTGTTGTGGTATTGGGATCTTTAATGATATGCTTGCTGTAATACCTGGTGTTTATTGTTTGATCCTGTATTGCAATCATGAATCCTTCCGTCTCACTGTATATATTGCCTTTTCTTAGCCATGTGTTGGATGCGTCTTGATCGATGTGTGGCTGTGTTAAATGATACGGGTGCTTGCCATGTAGTGTTTTCTTTTTCCAATTTATTTTCTTCGTGTCTGTTGATGTTATGTGATCTAAAGGGTTGTAGAAGTGGTTATGAAATTGCAATGGTGTAGCCGATGTATTTATGTGAGTGATTGCTTTGTGTATTTTGCTAGTTTCTGCTCGTTCTATAAAGAATTTTCTTAAATTGTCTACCTGTCCATAATGTAGGTTTTTTATGTCGATAAATCCCCTTCCTCCTTCCTTTCTGCTTAATGTGAATCTTTCTGTTGCTGAATGTATGTGATGTATTCTATATTTGTGGCATTGTGATCGTGTAAGTGTATTGAGTGCTTCTAGGTATGTGTTACTCCATTTCACTACTCCAAATGAGTAGGTCAATTTTGGTATGGCATAAGTATTTATAGCTTTTGTCTTGTTTCTTGCTGTCAATTCTGTTTTCAGTATTTTTGTTAGTCTTTGTCTATATTTTTCTTTTAGTTCTTCTTTAATATTTGTATTATCTATTCCTATTTTTTGTCTGTATCCTAGATATTTATAGGCATCAGTTTTTTTCCATCGCTTCTATGCAGTCGCTGTGGTTATCCAATATGTAATCTTGTTTAGTGTGTTTTCCCTTGACTATGCTATTTTTCTTACATTTGTCTGTTCCAAAAGCCATACTTATATCATTGCTGAATACTTCTGTTATCTTTAGTAATTGGTTGAGTTGTTGATTTGTTGCTGCCAGTAGTTTTAGATCATCCATGTATAGCAAATGTGTGATGTTGTGTGGGTATGTTCCAGTGATATTGTATCCATAATTTGTATTATTTAGCATGTTGGATAGTGGGTTCAGAGCAAGGCAGAACCAGAAAGGACTTAATGAGTCTCCTTGGTATATTCTACGCTTAATCTGTATTGGCTGTGATGTGATATTATTTGAATTTGTTTGGATATTAAGTGTGATTTTCCAATTTTTCATTACTATGTTTAGGAACTGTATCAATTTAGGATCTACTTTGTATATTTCCAATATTTATAGTAACCATGAGTGGGGTACACTATCAAAAGCTTTTTGGTAATCAATGTATGCGTAGTGTAGCGACCTTTGTTTAGTTTTAGCTTGATATGTCACCTCTGCATCTATTATCAGTTGGTCTTTAAATCCTCGTGCTCCTTTGCAACAGCCTTTTTGTTCATTTATAATTTTATTCTGTGTTGCATCATCATCATCATCATCATCATCATCATCATCATCATCATCATCATCATCATCATCATCATCATCATCATCATCATCCCTTATTGATTACCTCATTAATTCTCCTATTCCTACCAATTTCGACACTAAAAAAATGCAGATAAAAGTAAGATTGCAGAATGCATTTGAAAATGTAAAAGTTTCTCTGCTCTCCGAAAGGATGCCTTGGTGTTACGCCAGCGGAGTTTTCGTTGAACGATATTTGCCTTATGGGTACACATGCGGCAGTCGTGAAAATTCCTTTCTTCAATGCCTACGAAAATATGCGTTCGCCGTTTCCATGTATCGTAATGAAAAATGCTCCGTTTTCAGTTATCTGTCGATCCTGTCAATTTAGTGGCGATTAAACGTTATGAACTTCAGTGGTCTTTTTTTTTAATCAAAAACTTAGGGGCTTTGAGCCAAAATATGTGAGTCAATGTCGTACACAGGCGACCTGCCAAATTTGAGCGGAATCTGTTGGCCGTGACTGATGTCTTCCACTTTTAAGTTTTGCTCTTGTGTCAAATCACTGCAGTACACAGTCTGAAAGGTAATGGTTCATGATAGGCTGAACTAGGCACGCTCATGGATGTCTTACCAATTTTGTGTGTGGTGTTGAAATCACGCTGTCTGCATTATAATAAATATCCTCTCACAGTGCATGTACTGTTAATATGGGTTGAACCCTAACTCCGAACAATTTCGGACGTTGTTTGGAAAAATTTCGGAGTATTGTGACCCATTGCGGGCTAATTGGGTTTCGTTTGGAAACTAAGATAAATAGGGATTAGGAAATAAACGAGACAGCACATATTTGTACTGTTGCGCAGACATTTTCATTGTAATACAGAAACAAATTTTGTCCATTCACTAACGGTAACTGCTATTCACCGTGGTAACGCAGACTTAATTTTAAGCTTGAGGGCGTAGAATAAAGTACTTCTCGATTCACTCGGGTTTGTCTTCCTTTGATAGTAGTGTACATACTGTTTTTTTTTTTTTTTTTTTTGCACATGCCGAAGACATTTGCTGACAACGTTCGTATTTGTTTAACTTGTAATTAGCAAGTAAATAGTGATGTAGTGGAACTGGCACGACGATATATTTTTACATCTGTAGATTATGGGCTACTCAGGAAATACGTCCGTGTCATCTCCAGCTCAGTTGCTCCGCCGTTTTAGTGTCACAAAATGCTCGGACAATCGAATTCAGGATTCTAGGATCGATGCCCAAGCTTAGTGTCTAAGGCCGGCCCCTTGTTCTTCGGTGCTGAGCTACAGCGTAGCAAAACCACTGGGCGAAGGGCGTGCTATCGTATAGTGTAAACATTCTAGTTTTACAGTTATTTGTGCTTATTTAGTATTAGTCGTCCAGCTGCAGGAAACCAGTTTTTCCTCTGAGCTGTCATTTCTCCCCAATTTGGTCCGTAAATCAGCCTTTATAAAAGGTGCCTCTAAGAAAGCAACCGCGCCTACACCTTTGCACCAATTTCGTCTAAATATGAGATACATTTAGGGCTTGGGCAGAAGTGGAAGTGATAACTGGGAGCTCCAGATGGCCAAGCGTGCAGGAGAAAAGGAGGGGAAAAAAATAATAATTTGGGTTGCGGCTGTCGCAGTATGAGCATTTATGTTGGCGTAGTTACCAAGCTGCGGTTGGCGCAACGGGAAGAATTCAGAACGCTAATCCTAAGGAGGTGGGGAAATTTCTTTGTTCCATTTTCAGTTTTTACGTTACTTGTATTGCAAATACAAGTTATTGAGCATTATTTCGGTTTATTAATATTTTAATTAACGGCGTAAAAAGCAAACGCAAAGGAAAATTTAGGACTGGAAACATTTCCAGGAATGGATTGTATGTTGCCCCCACCTACGATATTTCCGAACCGGGCAAAAACTTCCCGTCGAGCGTTTGAGGTAGGGTGTCAAATTTAAAAAATCTGATTTTCCAAAAATGGTCATCTTGTAGCGCATTTCTTTCTGAAGAGTCTGATGTACAGGACATACATATTCGAGGAAATGTAAGATATGTTATTTGGTCGTAAGTGTGCCGAAGTGCAGTACCCCGTAACATTCTTCTTTCGCACGTTACACGTTCGAATTCCACAGAGCGAAACACAGTATAGTTCTTAATGGAAGCCGTCACACCTATGTTCAGGAAAGTGGAAATTGAAATGTCCTGTGGTGCCTCTCTTGCTCTCAGTCGGTCATTTTGCCATCCCACCCCCCTTAAAAAACACTACTGGGTGGGATTATTTGCGACTGGGAGAATAAGAACTCAGAAAATTTTCAATCTTTATTGCCTATTAGCTAATAACAACCTCTTTCGTGTGGTATACAATTAAATACAGGAAACATAAAAGCAGTAAAGACAAGAGACGAGCAAGACAGTACATATTTCTTCAGTCCTCAGGTCCCAGTATTTTTTTCCTCTGTGATCTTGCTGCAGCTTTACACGGCGTGCTTTTCTTTCTGCGAAAGTATATTACCTCAAAGTTCGTCAAACGTTTTGCTACATGGAAAATCAAAACCTCGTTATCTAATACTGAAAAAAGCTATTAATACGAATAGTACCGAATACTGGTGTGGTTTCTCAATTTGATTACGTCTATTTTGTCACCGTCTGCTAGATGAAACGCCTTTCTAGTATTGCAACAATTTTAACACACCAAATAAGCGACAGTGTTGTGGCACAAATGGTCATTTGTATGTACCTCATTTGTATAAACGACAGAATATGGTTTACAAAGCAACGATATCAAATGCCTCTTAGGCGTACTACAAGCAAAACTTTTTATGTTAGGAAATAGTTTTACATTTCACTGATTTCTTCAAGTTTCTCGAGCACGAGATCGAAAAGCAGTAATAGTCCGAAATTTTTTATATTAATTTGTAACAATATATTCTATGTAATTTGTGCGATGTCCCGTTTTCTTCTCCTTCCTTCTTCTAACAATCAATTCTGTAACTATTGGTGCCATTGTCAAAACTTTAATCACCGGTTAGTTATCAAGCGGTTACTCTCCAGTTAGACGATATGACGTGTTCGTACAACGCGTTTTCCGTGCTATTCCGAGAATAGAACTTGGGCGGCTGCTAACCAGGGACTGTACAACTGGCCCTTCAAAGTATAGCATTCCGGCAGAAATTTCATTTTCTTTGATATACCGGGAAGATAACACGTAGTCATTTTTACCTGTTGTTCCCGTTAGTCGTTTATTTCCTCTCTGGTAGTCTGAATCCATGGATTTCGCTAATAATTAAAACGCCGCTCATCATTCGCAAACCCATCAACCACGTAAACAGCGATTGGCATTCACCCGTTCCTGTTTATTCGGCTCAGCTCGTATAGCTCCGGCCCTTTTCGTCTGCGGTCAAGTTTTTTTATTTATAGATGCCACGGGAATTTCCCTGTCAGAAACATCAAGTACATAGGCACGCATTCAGAAATCAACTTATTATTCGTTCAGAAAACTTAGAATGTATTCAGAAATGTTCACAAACCAACAGGATGAGTTCCAAAATCATATGGACAATCTGTAGACCAACGTCCGGTGGATGCTAGGCGCTTTGTGAAACAAGGTTTTTTTCTTAAAGAATATGAATTTTGTGCCCCCCTGAAATTGCCGCCCGGGATGAATACCCCAGTTTGCCACCTTTGCCACCTCTCCCTCTCCCTCCCCCCCCCCCCCCCCCCCCCGGACCACGGCCCGATCGTAAGGCGTACATGATAAATTCGTATATAAAAGTAGATTCTTTTATTATTTTACTGTCGACTATTTACACGTGCAGACGTGAGATCCACAGTAAAAATGAGAGAACTAATTGTTCGTGCGCGGCTGCCGAGGGCTGCTCGTAAGTCACAATGAAACTAACGGATTACGAAGTCCTGAACGCTTCAATTACTATCCTTTCTTGGATATTTGCAGAGCTCGTAGACACTAATTACAATCCTTTCTTTGAAATTAATTGCAAATCCCAGATCTTTTGCCTTTCCTTTTCATGGCTTTTACGAATATATACACTCCTGGAAATTGAAATAAGAACACCGTGAATTCATTGTCCCAGGAAGGGGAAACTTTATTGACACATTCCTGGGGTCAGATACATCACATGATCACACTGACAGAACCACAGGCACATAGACACAGGCAACAGAGCATGCACAATGTCGGCACTAGTACAGTGTATATCCACCTTTCGCAGCAATGCAGGCTGCTATTCTCCCATGGAGACGATCGTAGAGATGCTGGATGTAGTCCTGTGGAACGGCTTGCCATGCCATTTCCACCTGGCGCCTCAGTTGGACCAGCGTTCGTGCTGGACGTGCAGACCGCGTGAGACGACGCTTCATCCAGTCCCAAACATGCTCAATGGGGGACAGATCCGGAGATCTTGCTGGCCAGGGTAGTTGACTTACACCTTCTAGAGCACGTTGGGTGGCACGGGATACATGCGGACGCGCATTGTCCTGTTGGAACAGCAAGTTCCCTTGCCGGTCTAGGAATGGTAGAACGATGGGTTCGATGACGGTTTGGATGTACCGTGCACTATTCAGTGTCCCCTCGACGATCACCAGTGGTGTACGGCCAGTGTAGGAGATCGCTCCCCACACCATGATGCCGGGTGTGGGCCCTGTGTGCCTCGGTCGTATGCAGTCCTGCTTGTGGCGCTCACCTGCACGGCGCCAAACACGCATACGACCATCATTGGCACCAAGGCAGAAGCGACTCTCATCGCTGAAGACGACACGTCTCCATTCGTCCCTCCATTCACGCCTGTCGCGACACCACTGGAGGCGGGCTGCACGATGTTGGGGCGTGAGCGGAAGACGGCCTAACGGTGTGCGGGACCGTAGCCCAGCTTCATGGAGACGGTTGCGAATGGTCCTCGCCGATACCCCAGGAGCAACAGTGTCCCTAATTTGCTGGGAAGTGGCGGTGCGGTCCCCTACGGCACTGCGTAGGATCCTACGGTCTTGGCGTGCATCCGTGCGTCGCTGCGGTCCGGTCCCAGGTCGACGGGCACGTGCACCTTCCGCCGACCACTGGCGACAACATCGATGTACTGTGGAGACCTCACGCCCCACGTGTTGAGCAATTCGGCGGTACGTCCACCCGGCCTCCCGCATGCCCACTATACGCCCTTGCTCAAAGTCCGTCAACTGCACATACGGTTCACGTCCACGCTGTCGCGGCATGCTACCAGTGTTAAAGACTGCGATGGAGCTCCGTATGCCACGGCAAACTGGCTGACACTGACGGCGGCGGTGCACAAATGCTGCGCAGCTAGCGCCATTCGACGGCCAACACCGCGGTTCCTGGTGTGTCCGCTGTGCCGTGCGTGTGATCATTGCTTGTACAGCCCTCTCGAAGTGTCCGGAGCAAGTATGGTGGGTCTGACACACCGGTGTCAATGTGTTCTTTTTTCCATTTCCAGGAGTGTACAAGATATTTAGAATTATTTCGGTTGATATGGAGTATAGATAACATAAAAAACTGAATAGATTCCGCATACAGATGCCACCCACGCACATCGAATTAGCGTTCTGAAGTAGGCCTACTTCCGGTGCGCCAACCGCGGTTTGCTTAACTACGCTAAGAAATGGCTTATGCCTCACATTTAGAGCTCTCACTTCCGTCGCTTTCATTTCTGACTAGGCCCTACATATACCACGAACTTCGACGAAATCGCTGATGACCAGGCGCCGTCCCCTTGGTAGTAGTATGCAAATGGATCACTACACCCACAGTAACGAGCATTTGCATTGAGAGTCACAAATTACACGTTTTAAGCAGATTTCAGACGCGATCCGCCGTTCGCAACGATTTCTGAGACTAGTAATAATGCCACGAAGCAGTGGGTAGGTACACAAGCTTTGTTGCAGACGGGGAAATAAAAAGCGACGGAGGCTCTTCGTTTTGTCTCCCACCAGTTGCCGTAACACACAACGAACAGAAAACGTTATGTGAATGGAACTCTGCAGGTTGTTAAGTTTGGAAGCTCGGGTGATTAAAACAGGAACACAATTTCGTAATCAGTGTTCTTACCGACTGAGTTAGGTAGGTGACAGTGATAATGCCAGAGCGGGTGGTGGCGAGCCGCATCTTTAGCTTAGTTGCTAAAACCATTGACCACAAAGGCCAAGGTTCCGCGTTCGTCTCCCAGGATAGTTTTTATCTGCGTCGAAGTTCAAGCCTGTTCTGCTTTCCTGTACACCATTTCAAAGGGTGGAGCATGTTGATGTAACTTTCTCCTGAGGGACTGAACAGTCCCGATGACTGTCGCTTGTGTTCTCTACGGCACAGAAAGGACCCCCCCCCTCCAAAATCTCGCGATTCAGGAAACTTATATTCTGCGGCAACAGCGGTGTGTTTCGCCCAGAATTCGTGCCTGAAAAACTGTCAGAGCAGAATTTCACGCGGCAGTTTTGAAAGTCGTCGCTACGCATCTTATGTTCTGCCACAGTGTTACAGTACTGCAAAGTTGTGTATACCAAGTCCGTCCTCAACCCGCCTGACGTTCTGAGACACTGTGCATCTTAGACTTGGCACCTGCAGAATTCTCGTTCAGCGGAATCGCAAACGCTAAGATTGTGGTGACAAACCGGCATGCAAAGACGTTTAACAACTGTGCTCCGATTTCGACAAACGTGCGGTTACAGCTCCCGGCATTTTTGTCACTAATGGGGATTGAAAGCAGATAGGAATTTTCTTCGTATTTTCTGCTTTCATTGTTGCACGGTATCATACACAGAAATCTGCTATACCTTGCCTACTACGCATGACAGTTTGAAATACATCCCACTAAGCTCCCGGAGCTTCATTCCGGTACCAACGCAGGATACTGCAGCTGGAGGTTTGTGGAAAGTATTCTAAGGCTGTGCTTGGACCACCCCGCTTGGCGGCGATGGAAGCAGCAGGGGACAGGAAATTGCGAGGGGCCGCGGAAATGAACGGCCGGCCCGGCCTTTTACTGCCGTCGCTGCTGGCTCCACGTGCCGCCTCCGCGACGCCACTGAGCAAGCGTGCAGGAAAAAAACTGCCACGCCGCTTCTCACCTAACGTCCTTACCATCGTTAACTCACCAAGGGTATCAGTTCAATTTACGCTGCATGACAGAAATGTTAAGCACCCAGAATGTGCGGAGGAAAAACTTCAAGGGTTTGGAGAGTATGTGATGCGATTTAACCGCCTACAGAATCGGGTCAAATTTACAAAGAACTTGGCAATATGAGCCGGCTTATCAGTATGACGTTGTATCCCCTTTGGCCTGCGTTCGTGCACCAATTCGGTTGGGAAGGATGGTCAAAACCGTTATAACGTCTCCTGGCAAGCCGGTCCTCAATTGTTTTAACTAGTCCCAGGTATCTTTGATACTGACTCTGGAACCGTTCTAGCTCATTTCATCCACGTTCTGTCGACGACAGAGTTTGGGTCCTGCTGGCCACGGGGAAACAAAATCGTGTACGCAGTTCGTAGTGATGTGTGGACCAGAACTGTCCAGTTGAAAAACTGGCCCGACGATACTCTCGCTTGTGAGGTAACGCATGAGGCGCGAGATTTCTAAGACATACATCGTTGTGGTGTTACTTTCCTCAATCACTACCGGCCGTGATCTGAACTCACGCCCGATGGCTCCCCTCACCATGGCACTAGAAATTAACTGCACTGTGCCTCTCCAAAAAATAGTGAGAATGGGCCTCTCCTCATGTTGCCACCATACTACCCGACGTTCGTTATTCAACGTCGTGTGGAACCGAAATTCATCGCTGTACACAATGCGACGACATTCATGGGCGGGCAGTCTATACTTCCCCGTCACGGTACCGCTCCAAAAGCACCGTTTGTGTTGTGAGTGGCATCACGGCCGGTAGTGATTGAAGAAACTGCCACCACAACGATGTAAGTCTTAGAAATCTCGGGCCTCATGCGTAACCTCACAAGCGAGAGTATCGTCGGGCTGTTTTTCAACTGGACAGTACTCGTCCACACACGCCACGCATCACTACGCGCGGACGGTAATTCCCTAGACTGATCGTTGCTCGTCTGCGACCGCTGGTGCGGGATGACGCGCTGTTGCTGGGAATCCACTACTTATTCTGGGATGACGGCGCAGATGCGAAGGGGTTACGATCCACGTTCGCAATACTCCCATCCTGTCTTCTTGTCATCGACCAGAACCGTGACTGGTACACCTTACCATACGTTCCCGTGCAGTCCAACATCGGGCCAGTGACACATCAGAACGCCTCAAAAATCTGGAGATTGCACGATTCGACCAGCCGCCAAACAGGCCCCCGATGAATCCCCTTTCAGACTGTCATGTGCTGATAACGCCGTATCACGAGTATGCAGCATCTTCGTGCCCTCGCACTGATCGGTCAACATCCGACGCTCTTCACGCCTCGTACCTTATCATACATCGTAACACAAACTCCGGTGTCTATTCTGCTTGACACGCAATTGCAACTAATCATTTATACAGCCGCCGACGGTGTGTACGTTACGTTCACATTCGCCTACGTGTTCTGGATGCTTCACTTTTCTGAAGTAATACACTTCAAGCTTTGACAATGTCGAACTTCCTGAAGTTCATGGAACTCTCACAATTTGAGGTTATGGTTGTCACACTGAATTAGAAGCATATACCTACCTTATCCACGCTCTTATCTGCAGAAGAAGTTTTCCTACATTCTGAGATGAAAGTAGGGTTATTTGTTTATACTACACAAACGCTGAACAAAATACTACATAAGGTCAATAGACGAAATGTCCATCCCCTGGTCGCTTTATAGCGCTGCTTAAGGCGTTCCAGCGGTAACAGGCGAACATGTGACACTCTCAATCGGTTGTTTGGAACCAGAACCATGAGATAGGTCGACGCGGAAATCTCTCAATGGCAGGGTTATCCTGTTTGGACGTGCCCATGACCACACCGTGATTCAAGCTGCACAATTTCTTAGAGTGTCGGCGTGGACTGATGAACTTGTCAATAAAGAATGTTTACCGCACTTCGAAGTAAGACGTAAAAAGACTAACAGAGACCTGAGCGGGGGAGGGAGAGAGAGTGGGGTGGGGGTGGGCAGTGGGAGAGAGGGGGGGAGGGGGGAGGGGGGAGAAAGAGGGGGGAGAGCGGGGGAGGGGAGAGAGAGGATGGGAGAGAGAGGATGGGAGAGAGAGATGGAGAGAGAGGGGAGAGAGAGGATGGGGAGAGAGAGGATGGGGGAGAGAGAGGGGGAGAGAGAGGATGGGGAGAGAGAGGGGGAGAGAGAGGATGGGGAGAGAGAGAGGGGGAGAGAGAGAGGGGGAGAGAGAGGATGGGAGAGGGGGAGAGAGAGGATGGGGAGAGGGGGGAGAGAGGATGGGGAGGGGAGAGAGGATGGGGAGAGGGGGAGAGAGAGGATGGGGAGAGGGGGAGAGAGAGGATGGGGAGAGGGGGAGGGAGAGAGAGAGAGGTGGGGAGAGGGGAGGGAGAGAGAGAGAGGATGGGGAGAGGTGAGGGAGAGAGAGAGAGGACGGGGAGAGGTGGAGGGAGAGAGAGAGAGGATGGGGAGAGGGGGAGGGAGAGAGAGAGAGGATGGGAGAGGGGGAGAGAAGAGAGAGAGGATGGGGAGAGGGGGAGAGAAAGAGAGAGAGGATGGGGAGAGGGGGAGAGAAGAGAGAGAGGATGGGGAGAGGGGGAGAGAAAGAGAGAGAGGATGGGGAGAGGGGGAGAGAAAGAGAGAGAGGATGGGGAGAGAGAGAGAGAGAGAGAGAGAGAGGATGGGGAGAGAGAGAGAGAGAGAGAGAGAGAGGGAGAGGATGGGGAGAGAGAGAGAGAGAGAGGATGGGGAGAGAGAGAGAGAGAGAGGATGGGGAGAGAGAGAGAGAGAGAGATGGGAGAGTGAGAGAGAGAGAGAGAGAGGATGGGGAGAGAGAGAGAGGATGGGAGAGAGAGAGAGAGAGAGAGGATGGGAGAGAGAGAGAGAGAGAGAGGATGGGAGAGAGAGAGAGAGAGAGAGAGGATGGGGAGAGAGAGAGAGAGAGAGAGAGAGAGAGAGGATGGGGAGAGAGAGGATGGGGAGAGAGAGAGAGAGGATGGGGAGAGAGAGAGAGGATGGGGAGAGAGAGAGAGGAGGAGAGAGAGGATGGGGAGAGAGAGAGAGAGAGAGAGAGGATGGGGAGAGAGAGAGAGAGAGAGAGAGAGAGAGAGGATGGGGAGAGAGAGAGGATGGGGAGAGGAGAGAGAGAGAGGATGGGAGAGAGAGAGAGAGGATGGGGAGAGAGAGAGAGGAGGGAGAGGATGGGGAGGAGGGGAGAGAGAGAGAG